>NC_134690.1:273840259-274140259 GCF_050947455.1 Rhinoderma darwinii | reverse complement strand
ATTACGTAAGCTGATTAGGCCCCGCCCAGAGGCGGAGCCTGATCGGCTTGCGGTCAGTGAACAACTGACAGTTCCAATACATTGCACTACATAGGTAGTGCAATGTATTAGAACATCAAACAAACAGTTGGACATTCAAGTCCCCTAGTGGGACTAAAGAAAAGTGTAAAAAAAAGTAAAAATAAAAGTTGTAAAACATACAATAAAAGTTTCAAATAATAACACAAAACACAATCGCCCTTTTTCACTTATCAAGTCATTTATTATAGAAAAAAATAATAAAGCCATACATATTTGGTATCGCAGCGACCGTAACGACCTGAACTATAAAAATATTATGTTATTTATCCAGCGCAGTGAACGCCGTAAAAAAAAACCTCAAAAACACTGCCATAATTACTGTTTTTTTGGTCACTGTCTTCCAAAAATTGAAATAAAAAGTGATCAAAAAGTCGCATGTATCCAAAAATGGTACCTAAAACTTCTATACCTCGTCTCGCAAAAAACAAGCCCTCACACAGCTCCATCGACGAAAAAATGTAAAAGTTATGGCTCTCACAACTTGGCGACAGAAAAAATACATTCTCTTTCCAAAAGTAATTTTATTGTGCAAAAAGTTATAAAAAAGTTCTATAAATTTGGTATCGCCGGAATCGTACTGACCCGCAGAATAAAGGTAACATGTAGTTTATAACGTACGGTGAACGCTGTATATAAAAAAAAGTGGCACAAGCTGGGCACGACATATTTGACACTGAATTGGCATATCTAGGGAAAATTTTTAATTTGTACCTTCCGCAGCGCAATCATTTATGGAAAAGACACGTGGGGTGAAAATGCTCACTACACCTCTTAATAAATGACTTGAGGGGTGCAGTTTCCAAAATGGGGTCACTTCTCAGTGGTTTCTTTTATTATTTCACATCAAAGCCTCTGCAATTGTGAACCAATACTTTATATGTCGCCAAATTAGGCCTCAATTTTACATGGTACTCTTTCACTCCTGAGCCCTGTCGAATGTCCAGGCAAAAGATTAGGGCCACATGTAGGGTGATTCTAAAACAGGGAAACACTGCATAATAATTGAGAGCTGTCTTGTTATGGTGGCACAAGCTGGGCACCACATATTGGCGTATCTAAGGAAAAATTCCCATTTTCATTCTCCCACATCGTGTGCCCACGAATTTCTGCAAAACACCTGTGGGGTTAACATGCTCACTGCACCCCTAGGTGAATACCTTGAGGGTGTTGTTTCCAAAATGGGGTCACTTCTGGGGGGGATCCACTGTTTTGGTCCCACAGGGACTTTGCAAATGCAACATAGCGCCCAGAAACCAAATGCAGCAAAATCTGTACACCAAAAGCAAATGGCGCTCCTTCCCTTCTGAGCCCTGCCGTTTGCCCAAACAGCATTTTATGACCACGTGTGGGGTATTGCCGTACTCCAGAGAAGTTGCTTTACAAACGTTGGGGTTCTTTTTTTCCTTTATTTGTTGAGAAAATTTGGAGCTAAAGCTACGTCTTATTGAAGAAAAATATTTTGTTTTTATTTTCACAGCCCAATTCTAATAAAATCTATGAAACACCTGTGGGGGCAAAATGCTCACTATACCCCTAGATGGATTCCTCAAGGGGTGTAGTTTTCTCAATGGAGTCACTTTTTTGGCGTTTTCACTGTTTTGGTACCTCAGGGGCTTTGCAAATGTGACATGGCCTGCGCAAACCATTCCTGCTAAATTTGAGCTCCAAAAGCCAAATAGCGCTCTTTCCCTTCTAAGCTCCGCCGTGTGTCCAAACATCCGTTTATAACCACATGTGGGGTACTGTTTTACTCGGGAGAAATTGCTTTACAAATGTTGTGGTGCTTTTTCTCCTTTAGTCCTCGTGGAAATTAGAAAAAATTAGCTAAACCTACATTATCTTTGAAAGAATGACGATTTTTATTTTCACGGCCTACTTCCAATAATTTCTGCAAAAAACCTGCGGGGTCAAAATGCTCACTATACCCCTAGATAATTTCCTCAAGGGGTGTAGTTTCCCAAATGGGGTCACTTTTGGTGGATTTCAACTGTTTTGGCACCGAAAGAGCCCTTGAAACCTGACATGGTGCCTAAAATATTTTCTAATAAAAAGGAGGCCCAAAATCCACTATGTGCTCCTTTGCTTCTGAGGCCGGTGCTTCAGTCCATTACCGCACTAGGGCCACATGTGGGATATTTCTAAAAACTGCAGAATCTGGGCAATAAATATTGAGTTGCGTTTCTCTGGTAAAAACTTCTGTGTTACAAAAAAAATTGATTAAAAATGAATTTCTGCAAAAAAAAAATAATTTAAAATTTCACCTCTACGTTGCTTTAATTCCTGTGAAACGTTTAAAGGGTTAAGAAACTTTCTAAATGCTGTTTTGAATACTTTGAGGGGTGAAGATTCTAAAATGGGGTGACTTTTTGGCGGTTTCTAATATATAAGGCCCTAAAAGCCGCTTCACAACTGAACTGGCCCCTGTAAAAATAGCCTTGTGAAATTTTCTTGAAAATGTGAGAAATTGCTGCTAAAGTTCTAAGCCTTGTGACGTCATATAAAAATAAAAGGACGTTCAAAAAACGATGCCAATCTAAAGTAGACATATGGGGGATGTTAATTAGCAACAATTTTGTGTGGTATAACTGCCTGTCTTACAAGCAGATACATTTACATTTAGAAAAATGCTAATTTTTGCAATTTTTCACAAAATTTTGGTGTTTTTCACTGGTAAATATTGAATTTATCGACCACATTTTTCCACTATCATAAAGTCCAATGTGTCACGAGAAAACAATCTCAGAATCGCTTTGATAGGTAAAAGCGTTCCGGAGTTATTACCACATAAAGTGAAATATGTCAGATTTGAAAAAATGGGTCTGGTCCTCAAGGACAAAATGAGCTTGGTCCTGAAGGGGTTAAAGAGGCTCTGTCACCAGATTATAAGTGCCTATCTCCTACCTAATCTGATAGGTGCTGTAATGTAGATAACAGTGTTTTTTATTTTGAAAATCTATCATTTTTGAGCAAATTATGAACAATTTTAGATTTATGCTAATTAGTTTTGTAATGCCCAATTGGGCGTTTTTTAACTTTTTACCAAGTGGGCATTGTAAAGAGAAGTGTATGATGCTGACCAATCAGCGTCATACACTTCTCTCTATTCATGTCCATTTGTAAACACAGCACAGAGTGATCTCACGAGATCCCGCTGTGCTGTCAGATACTCCCGCATTAACTTTACCGAAATGTCTTGAGAGTGAATAGACATCGCCTCTAGCTAGGATGCGATGTCTATTCACACTCCCGACACTTCAGTAAAGTTTCTTTGGGACTTACAGCACGGCGTGATCTCGCGAGATCACGCTGTGAATGACAGCACAGTATGATCTCACAAGAACACGCTGTGCTGTGAGTAAGTCCCACAGAAACTTTACCGAAGTGTCGGGAGTGTGAATAGACATCACATCCTGGCTAGTGGCAATGTCTATTAACCCTCAAGACACTTTGGTAAAGTTACTGTGGGAGTATGTGTTAGCACAGCGTGATCTCGCGAGATCACGTTGTGCAGTGAAACTAGCTAAACATGAATGAAGAGAAGTGTATGACGCTAATTGGTCAGAGTCTTACACTTCTCTTTATAACGCCCACTTGGTAAAAAGTTAAACGCCCAGTTGGGCATTAAGAAATTAATTAGTAAAAATCTAAAATTGTTCCTAACTTGCTCAAAAATTATCGTTTTTCAAAATAAAAACCACTGTTATCTACATTACAGCGCCTATTAGATTAGGTAGGAGATAGGGCACTTATAATCTGGTGACATAGCCTCTTTAACTGTTAGCCACAATCATCAACATCAAAAGAAAAAAAATGCTGGAAATAGATCACTCTGTGTGTAATGAATCTATATAATATTTACGTTTCACTGTTTGAATCGAATTACTGAAATAAATTAAATTTTGATGATAATTCATTGAGAAGGTCTAGTATGTGTAGATAGATAGATAGAGATATATGTATACACACACGCAGGAGTATAGGGAATTTATCTTTCTGCAGTTCTCTAATTACTGCTAGTAAAGTCCCAAAGCAAATTCTATCGGAAATTAAGGACTTATCAGATGTATTTCTATAGGTTTTCAACGCAGTTGATACTATTCCAAAAGTTTATAAATGGATTCAAACATTATTGCAGACATCTTAAGTTACTAAAGTCTTACCTTTAACAACCTGGATCTGCTTGGATTTGGAGAATGAGTGAATGCCAGTTTCCATAGACTTTTAATGGCTGTTAGTACGTATGGTACTTGTATTGCTAACCCTAGGATTAGGGTTCTTATTGGTATGTTTTGAAAATTGTTTGAGTCATTACCATTGACTAGAATTAGGAATAGAAGACAAGTCTAAAGGAAGAGAAATTAAAATACAAAAATCAGTTTGGAAATTTTTCTGTGATTTATCAGTTTGTGTGCATTACCTACCATTGTGATTTTTTTTTTCTATGCTATATGGTTTTGGAAGCATGCATGATCCTAAACTGAATCAATTTCCTCCTGTCTTTTTTTAATGTGTCTTCCACTGAGATATGGTTGTTCACACATGTGCCTCCTTAACGTATTTGTATTTAATAAAGTCAAATATCTATATTTACTCCTTCACTAACAGTTTTTTATTTGTAACTAGAAATCATAGGGGCCCATCGTTTATAATGCTTCCCTCACCTCTCTTGCTATTGTACTAGCAGCATGGCTGTGTTCACAAAGTGTGGCAAAAAGCAGCAATATATAGTTTTGTGGGAAAATATTCAATAGAACTTGTAATTTAACATACCTCCCAACCGTCCCGGATTCAGCGGGACAGTCCCGGATTCAAGGCAGTTTCCCACTGTCTCGGGCGGCAAGTGGTAAGTCCCAGTTTCAACTGTATCTGTGTCCTCAGGATGCAGATACAGTTGAATTCAATGCTGAAGCAAGGAATCGTCATCGCCCTGCTTCAGCACTCAACTATGGAGTCCCAGGCCAGAACAGCGCAAGCCCTCTGGCCAGGGACTTCTGTCTTGGAAAGGCCCTTGACATCACTGTCCATATATGGACAGTGACGTCAGTGGCTCCTCCAGGTGCGGAATCCCTGGCTTAAAGCATTGCTGACGCTCTGGCCAGGGATTCCGACATCTTAAAGCCCCTAACATCACTGTCCATATATGGACAGTGACGTCAGAGTACCTTCCTGAAGCAAAATCCCCAGTAAACGTCAGGGGCTCCTCTAGGAGAGGAATCCCCGGCCAGAGCATTGCTGACGCTCTGGCCAAGGATTCCCCTCCTGGAGAAGCCCCCGGCATCACTATCTATATGTGATGTCAGGGTCTCTTCCTGAAGCGGAATCCCTGCCAGAGAATTGGGGTTTCTGCTCCTGGAAAAGCCCCCGGCGTCACTATCCATATATGGACACTGACGTCAGGGGCTCCTCCTGGAGTGGAATCCTCCGGCCAATGTGTTGCCGACGCTCTGACCGGGGAGTCTCCTCCTGGAGAAGACCCTGACGTCACTATCCATAAATGGACAGTGACATCAAGGGCTTTTCCTGGAGCGGAATCCCCAGCCACAGCATGGCCGATTCTCGGCCGGGGATTCTGCTACTAGAGGGAGCCCCAAAGGAGCTATCCACAGGGGGAGGAGGGTTAGCACTATCTACAGGCAGGATGGTGCTGACTTCAAAGGGGATGTGCCACTATCTACATTGGCACTGTGGCACTATATGGGCAGCATCTACATGGGCACTGTGGCAGTATATGGGCACTGGCACTTTATATGTGGGCACTGGTATTTTATATGTGGGCACTGGCATTTAATATGTGGGCACTGTGGAACTATCTACATGGGTAATGTTGCACCATATATGTACCATCTACATGGGCACTGACACTTTATATGTGGGCACTGACACTTTATATGTGGGCACTGGCATTTTATATGTGGACACTGTCGCACTATGTAGGCACTGTGGTGGTATGTGGGCACTGGCACCATTTATGTGGGAACTATCTACAGTGGACACTGTGGCACTATCTACAGAGGCATTGTGACACCATGGGGTATAATACTGTTTGGGGGCATATCTGTGGACATTATATAGTATGGCGGCACCTATGGTGGCATACTGTATGGGGACAGCTATGGGGCATTATACTATATGGGGCATTGAACTGTATGGGTGTATCTGTGTTGGCTTTATACTGTATGGGTGCATCTATGGGGGTATTATACTGTGTGGGGGTTCTATGGGGGAAATATACTGTGTGGGCCTAAACAAGGTGTGTATGGGCGGGGTTAGAGCCATGTCTTAAAAGGAAAAAAATTCCATGCTACGCGCGCCGCATCGGTTGTCACTCTTTATGATACTTGAAAGTTGTGAGGTATGAATTTATTCATCTAAACCTCTGCTCGTTCTGGGCTTAGGAGTGCAGTGGGCGGTCCTTATAAGAGATTGAAAGCTATTTTTGTTATCACACTTATACAGGGAAAGCTGTCAATCAATGATTAGGACCGCCCACTGAATTTCTAAGCCCAGAATGGTCAGATGTTTAGATCAGTAAATTACAAGTTATACTAAATATTTTACCACAAAACTATGCATCAATCTGCTCAGCTTCCACTGCTCTATAACATGTGTTACCACAACCTCTCCTTACCTGCCTCTCGCAGGTCTCCCTCCCCGGAGACACCAGCACATGCGTCCGCTCTGTCCCTTAGTGTTCACTAGAGGGCGCGCGCTGGTTCGCGGCCTTAAAGGGCCAGCACGCGCATATTTAATTTAATTAATTCATTATGCTCAGATCACCTTGAACTATAAAAAGGGTCCTGCCCTTTCGATCCTTGCCTGAGCATTGTTTGTAATTTCCATGTTAGTCTTGCAAATGGTCCCTTAGTATTACCCTGTTCCCAGTGTTACCGTGCCCTGCTACCTGTATCCTGTGCTGTCTTATTGTTCCTGAGCCTGTTTAGTGAGTGGAGTCGTGCCCTGCTGCTCCTGCTGTCATCCGCCACGTGTGGCGCAATCTGCTGCGCCTGCTGTCATTCGCCACGTCTGGCGCAACCTGTTGTACCTGCTGTCATCCACCACGTCTGGCGCAACCTGACACAATCCAACTCCATCCGTGCTAAAGCCCTTGCCAATTGTTTGGACTATCTCAGGTACTTTCATGCTACGTACTTCTTGTATAGACTTGTGCATTGACTGTGACTTGGCCAGCTGCCTCTCCGCTACGGCCTAGTGGGTCCACATACCCCTAGTTCATGACAACATGCTGCATGTAGACAGCATTTTCAACATGACTGGTTACCTTTAAACAAAGTTTAAATTTTACTTCAATACCCAGGAAGAGAAACTAGGAGTAGTATGTATTCTCCTACGTAGTACTGAGTATATGATATATTGCCACATAGCACAATGCAACTACACTGTAGCACTATTACAATACAAAACAGAAAAATGTCCACGGTGATGCTATATGGTAGTGCCATATAAAGGAACTCTTACATACAGTGGCAAAATGCATTTGTGCATATTAGATAAATTATGTTTCTTGAAAAAAAACATTTATGTTTAGGAGCTTTAAATACCACTAATCAAAGCCAGTTACACGTTACTGTATCCTCCCAAAACTATTGTGTATGACACTAGAAGGGGTCAATGCAACATTTGTCATTCCTGATTTCCTAATCTTCTACTTTGTTAGATTTACTGCTAATGGACATTGATAACTGGACAACAATTCTTACAATTTTATTGGAGGATTTAGGTGGAAAACAGCTGCATAAGGAAACCATGGATGAACTGCCAAAGTTATAGGATTATTTCTAGCAGTAATAATATGTGTGTGCTTTGGAGAATACAAAGTTGAATACATTTGGTGTAACTGTAACATACCTTACTTAAGAATGCAGAAGCAAAAACCAGCAGACCAATAGTCAAACAAAATAAATGTATTAATAATGTAGTACATCGTCCTGTACTTTCTTCTCTATCATCCACGGATTGTATCATAAATGGATCCCAGCTTCTTTGAAACCTATTTGAGAAAATAGAAGTATTGTGCATTACATGTCACATATTCTCATGACACTATAGAAAACCTTTGCATAAATTATTTCTTATACCTATTTATGAGTATTAAAACATATCTATTCTATTAAAATGATTTGACTGGTTATTAAAGGGACATATCAAAATGCCCCCTACACTGTTTTATTTGCCTATACAGGACATTAATAGCTGGTTACTGGCTCTCCTGTCTATAGTCAAGGACCTAAATTGTGATGGATCCTAAACAACTGCCTCCATATATGTTTCTGCAAGGGATGTGGCTGTCTGTCCGTGAAAGCAGTATATCTTGAGGATATAAAACCCTGTTTTGCAACGCAAGTGAAATAAGGTAGGGGACCTTCTGACAGGACAATTTACTCTATTTTGTGAAGATGCAATGTTCTAATTTACTATTATTTGATTAATCCAGGAGGATCTATGGACATAATACCCCACACAAAAAGCAAGTAAAATATTGTAGGGGACCTATAATTATCTGTTCAATGCTGTGTTTTAATGCACTGTATATACAGTGAGGAAACCAATCTAGTAAATTTAAAAGTATAAAAGCAAAAAAAAAGCAATGAGAGTTTATTCACACTGCATTTGTAATGTACGTTCGGTGTATGCGCTGGGAAATGCTCCTGGCGCGTATACGGCAAACTTGTCTGTAGACTCCCATGCTGTAATATGCTGGTAATACATAAAATATGTATTATTCATTTTCAAACGCGGTTAAAGATAACTTCTGTTATATTTTTTTTTTTTATTAAATAAAGACATTGAAAATTAAATGACTTCATCTGGGACTGCACACCCAACATTTCCAATCCTGTTTTTCCCTGACATCTGCAGTTAGGGGAGATTAAGGTTGCCCACATACACATTAGATGGTCGGACGATCCTAGAGAATTTGTGTAGGGGCACCTTAAAGAGGCTCTGTCACCAGATTTTGCAACCCCTATCTGCTATTGCAGCAGATCGGCGCTGCAATGTAGATTACAGTAACGTTTTTATTTTTAAAAAACGAGCATTTTTGGCCAAGTTATGACCATTTTTGTAGTTATGCAAATGAGGCTTGCAAAAGTCCAAGTGGGTGTGTTTAAAAGTAAAAGTCCAAGTGGGCGTGTATTATGTGCGTACATCGGGGCGTTTTTAATACTTTTACTAGCTGGGCGCTCTGAAGAGAAGTATCATCCACTTCTCTTCAGAACGCCCAGCTTCTGGCAGTGCAGATCTGTGACGTCACTCACAGGTCCTGCATCGTGTCGGCCACATCGGCACCAGAGGCTTCAGTTGATTCTGCAGCAGCATCGGCGTTTGCAGGTAAGTCGATGTAGCTACTTACCTGCTGATGCTGCTGCAGAATCAACTGTAGCCTCTGGTGCCGATGTGGCCGACACGATGCAGGACCTGTGAGTGACGTCACAAATCTGCACTGTCAGAAGCTGGGCGTTCTGAAGAGACGTGGATGATACTTCTCTTCAGAGCGCCCAGCTAGTAAAAGTATTAAAAACGCCCCGATGTACGCACATAATACACGCCCACTTGGACTTTTACTTTTAAACACACCCACTTGGACTTTTGCAAGCCTCATTTGCATAACTACAAAAATGGTCATAACTTGGCCAAAAATGCTCGTTTTTTAAAAATAAAAACGTTACTGTAATCTACATTGCAGCGCCGATCTGCTGCAATAGCAGATAGGGGTTGCAAAATCTGGTGACAGAGCCTCTTTAAGCTTTGCCCAAGCCTTAGTGCTTTGAAAACAAACAGGGTGAATTCACACATGCTACATTCGTTACAGAAATTTTGGCAACTGAAAAATCCATTCCATACATCTGAATGGGGTTGTTTCTTCGGCACGTGCATACATTTCTGTGCCAGTTTTTTGGCTCACTTTTGCACTTTTAAGCCACGCCCTTTCTAGTAAGCCACACCGACTTTGCAAGAAACTTTTTTAAGTGTCTAGGGAGGTGCAAACATAGAAATTGCACCAAAATGCATCAAATTGCACCAATTTGTCCCCAAATTTGGCAAATTTGGGGACAAATTTGTCTAGCCCCAGACAGTAGTAAATCTGCCCCAATGTTTGAAAAGACAATTTGATTGAAAAAGGGAATTTGGAAACTTCATTTAATTAATCTTGACTGTGATATGTCTAATTTCACACTGTGCATCTCACAGTGAATTTCACTTTTCACCTAGATCTCCTTTTTCCACAGACTGCAATTGTGGTTTGGTCACAATTTGAAGATTGAGAAAACACTGCTAAAAATGAAGACTAGAAGGAAGAAATAGTGACCTAATAGTATCACTTGTACCAGACTGAGCATGTACCGCTTGTCATCACAGCCTTATATAAAGTAATGGAAAACACTGAAAACACACAGAACTGTAATATGCAACCTGCAAAAACATTAACATAATTGAATGCTGTGTTCACATCTGGCTTTTATTTATCAAACACACCAGTGGCGCTCAATGGAACCCATTGACTTATAATGGGGTCCATTGATTCAGCCAAGGTGTCAATTGTTGTGGCAGAAAAAAATAGTACTGCACGCTGTGCTATTTTTCCATCTTAAGGTCTAGTTCACACAGAGTATTTTGGCACTGTTTTTGATGCGGAAACTATGTCGGAAACAGAGTAAAAAAACACCCGAAATCGCCTCGCATTGATTTCAAGGGGAGGTGGAGCTGTTTTTTTTTCTTGTGAGTGGTAAAAACCGCTCGTGGGAAAAAGAAGCGACATGCCCTTTCTTCAGCGTTTCCGTCTCTGACCTCCTATTGACATCAAAGGGAGGCAAAGAAAGCAGCTTTCGCTGCGTCTTTTTGCTGACAGCGCTCAATGGCTGCGGATTTTTCCGCCTGCAAAAAACTCTATGTCAACAGGGCCTAAACGACGCAATCTGCGACAGAGGCTCCTAACGGAGATGTGAACATAGCCTAACTGTAGCAACCTGAAAAATAAACTTAGCAATTATTAATGATGTTCAATAGACTGCATAAAAATGGTGAAAAACATTGTCGGAATTATATGTTCTTTATAACTTTTTAGTATTTCTATGACCATATAAATCAGCTGAAAATTTGTATATATGTAAAGGTGCTGCCCAAAAAGTATAATTAGCATCGCTATATAGAATGAAAAAGGGAAGAATTACAAGCACTGTATATGTAAAATTCTTTATTCATAGTAGAAATATACTCGTCAGGCAATTTTGAAGCTTACATTAAAGCAATTCAATTTTGACCTGACAGATAGTTTAGTAATTTTCTAATCTGTCTTCTGGTAGTGAAACAATATGGATCTGGGGATGGTTCAAAGAAAAAAAGAGAAGGGCTTGTCAGGGCAGTATGCTATATTCCTCTCCCCGTCATTTCCCTTTTTTTTAGGGATTTGTCTGTATTTATAGCATTTTATTTTTAGAAGGGTGAAGGATAGAATAATTTCTATGAAAGTATATTCTGCTATATGTAATAATAATAATAATAATAATAATAATAATAAAATAATAAAAATGAAAAAGCTTCTCTATTAATACTAAATATACACTTGTAGTTAGTGTTCTTCAAACCCAGGTGTGTGTGTGTGTATATATATATATATATATATATATATATATATATATATATATATATATATATATATATATATATATAGCAACAATTCCAAAAGACAAGACAGCACTCCAAATTCAGTGATAAATAGGATCACTTTTAATCACCTCTTGCAACGTTTCAACCCTACTCAATGGAGTCTTTTTCAAGCAATGCTTGAAAAAGACCCCAATGAGTAGGGTTGAAACGTTGCAAGAGGTGATTAATAGTGATCCTATTTATCACTGAATTTGGAGTGCTGTCTTGTCTTTTGGAATTGTTGCTGGCTATTTGGGACACTGGTCGAGTGTCTGAACAGGAACCTGTGCACCCAATACTTCAAATTACGGTGCTGCTTCTATTTTTCTTTTTCCCTTGCACTTCACTTTCTTCTGCAAGATAATATGGAATATCATAAAACCAGACATACTTATCTGTGTCTTCTTTTGAGCTGTCACATACGCCTGTCATCGTATCTGTGCTCTCTTCAGTCTCTTCTGTAAACAATTCTTCCATATTCTGTAACATGTACAGTGCAGTAGCAAGAATGAAACATGTCACCTTGAGGATGTATGTATCCTCCGCTTTATACTTTCTATTGAAAGGAGTGGCATTACTTCAAGGAAGAATGTCTAAATAAACAACGTCAAAGAAATTGTGGGGAAGTTTTTGTATCTGTTTATTTAACCTCTTAGTGACTAGCCTATTTTAGGTCTTAATGACCAAGCAATTCTTTTAGTTTTTCCTTTGTCGCATTCAAAGAGCTATAACTTTATTCTTTTTTCGTCGACATAGATGTATGAGGAATTGTTTTTTGTGGGATTCATTGTATTTTTTTTAATGGCACGATTTTGCGGTACATATAATTTTTGATTAACTTCTATTAACTTTTTTTTAGAATATATTTTAGGCACCATGTCAGGTTTGAAGAGGTCTTCTGGTGCCAAAACTGTGGAAACCCCCAAAGTGACCCCATTTTGGAAACTACACCCCTCAAGGAATTTATCTAGGGGTATAGTTAGCATTTTAAACCCACAGGTCTTTTGCATATGTGGTAATAAACTGCTGTTTGGACCTATGGCAGTGTTCAGAAGGGAAGGAGGGCCATTTGGATTTCAGAGCACAGATTTTGCTGGAATGATATTCAGGGCCATATCGTGTTTGCAACGCCCTGGAGGGACCAAAACAGTGGAAACCCCCCTCCCCAAAAAAATGTACCCCATTTTGTAAACTACAACCTTCAAGGAATTTTTCTAGGGGTATAGTTAGCATTTTGACCACACGTTTTTTTTTGGGCTGAATTTATTGGAATTAGTCTGTGAAGATGAAAATCTACTTTTTATCTGAAAAAACATAGAATTGATAAATTTTTACAAGAAGAAAAGGAGAAAATGTAACCCAATATTTGTGTAAAGCAATTTCTCCTGATTACGGCAATACCCCATGTGTGGTAATAAACTGCTGTTTGGACCCACAGCAGGGCTCACAATGAAAGGCGCGCCATTTGGTTTTTGGAGCACAGATTTTGCTGGAATGGTTTTCGGTGCCATGTTGTGTTTACAACCCCCAAAAAGTTACCCCATTTTGGAAAGTACACCCCTCAGGGAATTTATTTCGGGGTGTGGTAAGTAGTTTGATCCCACATTTTAATGCATAACCGATGCACAAATGCGTAATTTATAGGACATTTTGTTTCGTATTCAGCACATGAAACTGAGGAAATGTACTTCAATGTATATTGCACTGTTTCTTTTGTGTTCAAAAATACCCCATTTAAGCCATAATCTGCTGTTTGGCAGCACAATGAAACTCAAAAACAAAGAAATAACCTCTGGCTTTCAGGACATAGCTTGAATGACTTATAGGCCCCACTCCACACTTACAGAAGATTTGAGTTATAAGAACAATGTAACAACCCAAGAAGTGACCCCATTTTGAAAACTACATCCTGAAAGTATTCATTTGGGGCTATGGTGATTATGTTGACCATGTAGTTTTTAGCTGGAATTACAGGAGAGCATAAAACTGAGAGTGCCTTGTGACTTTTTGGGCCTAGTTAGATTAATTCCAGGCACAATTTGTTTGCAGATTCTCTCAAGTGATGGAGCAGAAAACACTGTCCTTCAGTATTCAGCTAGTTGTATAATAATATTATTTTTTTTAGGTATAATTCCAATTCATATATGGGAAATAATGTAATGGAAATAGGGCTGACATTTTCTGTATGTCTTATTGGAAAGGCCAAAAAGGGGTCAAAAACGTAGAGAATAAGTTATAAAATGTATAATTTGGGGAAGTATGGTAAGCACGAAAACAGTCCCTGATACACAACCCTTGCTTATTAGGACAAGTGTCACACTGATAGCCCGTGTCTTTTCACATTCCATCTTTATAACAGACACAACATTTTTTTGTATGGTCGTCTCATTTTCTCAGTGGGGGGCACTTCAATTGGGAAGTGCTGCCCTGAAACAGTTCTACTGGCCTCACTGTTGTGGGATGTGCTTGCAGCCTCTTCTGCTCTTTGAAAAGTAGTTGTTTAACTACTTTCTCCTGGTATTCAAGATACCGTGCTTGATTCCCTGACTTCCGTTAGATGATAAAGGAATTGTACAGCACTGTTTGTATGAGGTGCACTGCAGTCTTCTTGTACTATACGCAGGACTTCCTCCTTGCGCTGAATGGCTGTAGTATTTGATTAGCCAGGTACACGCCACCCATGTTTTGGTTGTATTCCTGTATACACACAGGCTTGAGGGCTGTGGCATTACGCCCTCTTACTGGAACAGGGGTGCTGCTGTCCCCATGAATGGGTGTGATAATAAAAGCATCTTTTTTTATCCCTAAATTTGGTCACCATCACAGTCCCGTTACACAATGACCTGCTATCACCAGGTCTCAATTTTTGGTCGACCAGATTTTTTGGGAGGCCTTTTTGATTCCTCCGTATTGTGCCACAGGTGACTGTATTTTTTTCAAATACACTGTGGAAAAGTGGAATGCTGGAATAGATATTGTCTATATAAAGGTGATAATCTTTATCTAGCAGGGGGTCCCACACAATTTTGCCGCTTGTATTGAGGACAGGGGGCACCCACTTTAGTCTATTCCCTCATAAATTCAAAATTTGTAAGTGTACCCACTTTCACTCTCCCAGAGCTTTATAAATTTTAATTCCGTATTTTGCCCTTTTACTCGGCAAATATTGCCTAAATCGTAGCCTTCCTTTGAAGAGCACAAGTGACTCATCTATGGCAATGTTTTTATTTGGGGTGTATGCCTCTGAAAATGTTTCACTCAAAAGGGCAATAAACGGCCTAATTTTAAATAACCTGTCTGGTTGGGGTCCTCAAATCGAGTTCTCACAATTACAGCGCTATACGTTGTGGTAACGTATAAAATGTCGGTCGACCAGTAGGACCGTATGGTTGGTTTTTCAATAAGCCCCATTTTAAGAAAGAGCCCCCAGAATTTTTACATTTCTGCAGCGCCTTTTGGATGCCACATCTGGCCTCTAGCGTAATATGATGTGGGGTGACTGGCCAGAAACTGTTCAGCATATAGATTTGTTTGTGTGACCATTAGGTTCACCAACTCCTCTGTAAAGAAAATGTAAAAAAAAAATATAATTCAGTGTACCCAGTGGTATACATTTTTATTCTTGGTGCAGAACTGAATTCAGGAATTTGGCGTGAAAAAATATTTGGGGGCACCCAATTGGAGTCACTTGGTTGATCACTCTGCCTACTCCACCTATGTGGGGGTTCCTCACTGTCGCTAGAGAATGACCTGATAAGGAAGTGTTCCTCATCCTCACTGGCGGTATCTGTGTCTGAACACAGCATGGCGTATGCCTCCTCCACAGCGTTCATCTGTTAAGCCATAACTAACTTTTTTATTTTATGACAGCAAAAAAACAGCACCTGAAACATCAGCGCAAAAAGGAGTTTGCATATGTATATATAAATATGTGTGTGTGTGTGTGTGTGTGTGTGTATATATATATATATATATATATATATATATATATATATATATATATATAACCTAACTAAATATATATAGCTTACAATACAACTACCTATATTTTTTTAATAGTTTTTACATTTATTTATTTTTTACTTTTATTGATTTTATGACAAACAAAAAACCTATGCCTGAAATGTCGCCACAAAAGAAAGTTCACACACCTAGTGTGTGTGTGTATATAAGTATATATGTAACCTACCTAAATTACTTATTTAAAACTAATATTAATATTTTTTATACAATTTTAATAATACGTCAGCGCAGGAGGGGTTAACACTCCTTTACGGACGTCCGCATGTGATATAAATACCATATATTTATATTATATATATACTATTTAACGTGTGTATATATATGTACATATATATATATATATATATATATATATACACACACACACGTGTGTGTGTGTTTATATATATATATACATATATATATATATATATATATATATATAAATAATAAAAAAAACACCTGTGTGTATATCTTACGCTAATTTGCAGACAATACCTATATATTTTTCTTCGGTGTTTTTTTAGATTTTTTTTTTTTTGACAAGTCCCCAAAAGGATAGGAGGGTAGGGTGGATCAGAGTGCTTTATGGGGTTACAAAAGGGCTTTGTGTGCTTTTTTATACTTGTGAGGGGACGCACTGAATTCACACAGGTCCGATAGCCTCAGAACTTGTCACGGAAATGAGGAGATTGCCACTGAGGAAGGTGGTACATTCAGTTTTCTACTTTAATTGGTAAGTCTGAAGTGACTGACCAATCACAGCGATCGCAGGGCGGGGAGCGTTGTGATTGGTCCCACCGCTGATGGCTGTGACGATCAGCTGTCTGTGACAGCTGATGTCACTGTCCTGTCACGTGTGTTTACATGTGGTGACAGTTTAACCCCTTAATGACCGGGCCTGAAAAGGCCTTAATGACCAACTAAAGTTTTTACCTCTCTGCTTTCAGCAGTCATAACTTTTTTATTTTTTTCATTGACGTGGCCGTTTGAGGCCTTGTTTTATGCAGGAGAAATAGTATTTTTTTTGTTTTGCTGTTTAAGGGGAGAAATAAAAATATTTTTACAGCGTTAATATAAAAAAAAAAGAGATTCTCTGCATCATTTTTCTTGTTTATTTTTTAGCCCGTTCATGTTTCACACAAAATAACCTGTTAGATTAATTCTTCAGGTTATTATGGTCGTTTAGATTTCTAATATATGTAGGTGTTTTGTTTTTATTTAATGTTGGGGGCAATAAAATAAATGTTATGCAAAATTTGACTCTACTTAGAAGATGAGCGCTCACAGGAGATATGTAAATTAGCCCCTGTACTGGGTTGGAGTGATAGTCAGAGCTGTGTCAGCTTCGGACAGTGTCAGAGCGGCTCTCAATACAAGAAAGATTTCCATTGTATAGGCTGGACAGAATGATAAGGGTATGTTCACACGGCTTAGCAAAATACGTCTGAAAATATGGAGCTGTTTTCATGAGCGAAAACAGCTCCTGATTTTCAGACATTTTTGTAGTAACTCGCGTTTTTCGTGGCGTATTTTACGGACGTTATTGGAGCTGTTTTTAATGGAGTCAATGAAAAACTGCTCCAAAAACGTCCCAAGAATTGACATGCACTTCTTTTTTGCAGGCGTCTTTTTACGCGCCGTCTTTTGACAGCGACGCGTCAAATAACACCTCGTGGGAACAGAACATCGTAAAACCCATTGAGAGCAATGGGTAGATGTTCATAGGCGTAACGGAGCCGTTTTTTTTCAGGCTTAATTCGAGGTGTAAAACGCCCGAATTACGTCTGAAAACAGTGCGTGTGAACATACCCTGACAAAAAAGCAAATTGTGACCCTGGGTAGTCAGCAGGTACAATATATATAATCAAAAGAAGGAATGCCTGCAGGCAAACAGAACCCTTTTCCTGACTACCCAATTTGAAAATAGAAAATAAATTATAAAAACTGAAACATTTTTATTAAGCTACGTATAGCAAGAAAACAGACCACATATATAGTTTAAAATTGTCACTGCCTAATGCCGATATGAAGTGGATTCAAGGCTAGCAAAGCACAGCTGATGTGCACGGCCAGAGGTAAATGCTGACTGACATCGACAGAACAGTCACAGAGCAATGCTAAATGGTCCCAGGCTATGCCCGGATTCTCAAAGCAGTGTGATCGGCTACGGCAGGAATTAAAAAACAACTATTAGATCCCCCCCGACATGTTTCGCTACCTAGTAGCGTCCTCAGGGGTACACGGGGCTAATGGCGGCGCGACGAAAAATCACTCCTCTTAAGGAGGTATAGAGTGACGTACATGGGAGGTAGGCGTGAGGTCAAACCGCCAGTAGAGCGGAGCAACACACAGCAAGCGCCGGACAGAAAGAAACAGCCAATAAATGGCAACGTATCAAGCAGCCAGTGACAGACACCCAGCCGCGCAGGCGCCCAGTAAAGACCGCAGAGACAATGCAGAGTTCCGGCGCCTGCGCAGCAGGGCAAATAAGGGACTTAGAGTAATACCGAGTGACAGATCGGCGCAAGCGCCGTAGAAGTCACTTCGGACATAGTGCAGAAGCCAAAGACTGTAAAGACAGTGCAGAATACGGGCGCCTGCGCAGCAGGGCAAATAAGGAACTCAGAGTAATGCCGAGTGACAGATCGGCGCAAGCGCCGTGGAAGTCACTTCGGACATAGTGCAAAAGCCAAAGAGCACAAGACTGAAAAAAGTCAGTGTCATATGATTATTTGATGTCTGTTAACATATACTTTTGTTTTACTATTATTGTTTTTGGGTTTTTGCGTGTGACTGTATTCACAGCCGGCGACATACACATGCGTTTATGTCCCTGCCGCAGTGGTAGTTAATATCGGTCTGAGAGTCAAGCTTAGGGGGACATTGTTGGTACT
Organism: Rhinoderma darwinii; assembly: GCF_050947455.1. NCBI lineage: Eukaryota > Metazoa > Chordata > Amphibia > Anura > Rhinodermatidae > Rhinoderma > Rhinoderma darwinii. Next base: position 274,121,615 of record NC_134690.1, on the reverse strand, counting down.
GGCGTTGGGCACATTTTCTGGCTCTGGGATGTTCCTGCAGTGTTTACTGTGGCCTTACTGGTTTATAGTGATGGGACATGTATACTATTCCCTGCATTGAGTCCAGATTTGTTGTGCCTTTACTGTCCACTTTTCTCTCTCCCCCTTATTCCACCTAGTGTTAGCCTGGGCTGTCTGTTCGCCCTATCATGCAGGCTCAGACGCTACACTGACTTTTTTCAGTCTTGTGCTCTTTGGCTTTTGCACTATGTCCGAAGTGACTTCCACGGCGCTTGCGCCGATCTGTCACTCGGCATTACTCTGAGTTCCTTATTTGCCCTGCTGCGCAGGCGCCCGTATTCTGCACTGTCTTTACAGTCTTTGGCTTCTGCACTATGTCCGAAGTGACTTCTACGGCGCTTGCGCCGATCTGTCACTCGGTATTACTCTAAGTCCCTTATTTGCCCTGCTGCGCAGGCGCCGGAACTCTGCATTGTCTCTGCGGTCTTTACTGGGCGCCTGCGCGGCTGGGTGTCTGTCACTGGCTGCTTGATACGTTGCCATTTATTGGCTGTTTCTTTCTGTCCGGCGCTTGCTGTGTGTTGCTCCGCTCTACTGGCGGTTTGACCTCACGCCTACCTCCCATGTACGTCACTCTATACCTCCTTAAGAGGAGTGATTTTTCGTCGCGCCGCCATTAGCCCCGTGTACCCCTGAGGACGCTACTAGGTAGCGAAACATGTCGGGGGGGATCTAATAGTTGTTTTTTAATTCCTGCCGTAGCCGATCACACTGCTTTGAGAATCCGGGCATAGCCTGGGACCATTTAGCATTGCTCTGTGACTGTTCTGTCGATGTCAGTCAGCATTTACCTCTGGCCGTGCACATCAGCTGTGCTTTGCTAGCCTTGAATCCACTTCATATCGGCATTAGGCAGTGACAATTTTAAACTATATATGTGGTCTGTTTTCTTGCTATACGTAGCTTAATAAAAATGTTTCAGTTTTTATAATTTATTTTCTATTTTCAAATTGGGTAGTCAGGAAAAGGGTTCTGTTTGCCTGCAGGCATTCCTTCTTTTGATTGAACATACCCTAACTCTTAAATTCCATGTAAGGGTGTATCCATACGTTGCGGTTGAGGTGTGTTTAAAACCGCATGAAAAAAACATCTGAAAACTATTGTTACCGCAATTTGATGCATTTTTCGATGCAGTTGCAGTTTTTTTTTTTTTAAAAACACTACATTGAATAATGCGTAAAATCGTGATAAAATTGCATGCGGTTTTCAGAAGTTTTTCATTTATGCACCTCAATCGCAACATCTAGACACACCCTACCTGTGCATCTCTGTAACTATGTAACCTAGCAAGCCTATGCCTGTAAGAGCAATGAAGGAAGTTGTTACCAGGAAAATGTCCCAGTAAGCCGTCCTAATATAAAGGTTGTCAACTTTTTTCTATAGCTGTAAGCCCTGTCTTATGGTTATGTTTATTTTTATCTTAGCTTGTACATCATCTACTATTGCTTGCACCTTCAAAAGGTAAATATTAACTTCTTCAAAGTAGATAAGTAAACAGCATTTAAACTCCCATTTCCTTGTTTCACATCAACACTTTATAGAATTTAATGAGCAAGATCAGAAATTGCAAGCTCCTATGAGAATTGAGCATTTGAAGATAAGATTTTGCAACGTATGTGTACCAGATAAAAGTACTGAACTAGTGCATACTACTGAACTTTTTTTTTAGGAAATTGTCAAATTAATAATTGAAGATGATATAACTCATAAAATAATGGCTGGTGATCTAAATGCAGTGTTAGATTCAGATTTGGATAGAAGTAAAGATAAATATGAATCTCTAATAAAGAATCTTATGTCGATAATTTCCTTAAACGATCCTTGGCATATAAAATATCCAGTGGAACCAGATTTTTCTTACTTTTCTTCTGACCAAGGTCACTTTAACTCAGCAGTATTTCAGTAAGTATTTTGCTTTAATATTTTGTAGCAAAAACCAGGAGTGGAGCCGACACAGGGAAAAAGTATAATGAAAAGATTTGCACCTCTTCCGTTTATTGAACCCCCTCCTGGTTTTAGCTTCAAAATACTGACCAAAAAACTGCCATGTGAAAGAAGCCCGAGGCTCATTTTCATGACTGGATGTGACATATAAGGTCTTAGGCTGGGTTCACACCCCCTATTTACGGTAGTAATTTGGGCGTTTTAACCTCGAATTACGTCCGAAAATATGGCTCCAAAGAGCTGGCAAGCATCTGCCCATTCATTTGAATGGGTTTTACGATGTACTGTGCTGAAGGTCATTTTTTTTTAAAAAAAAGACGCCCGCGTCAATGAAGTGCATGTCACTTCTTGGGATGTAATTGGAGCCATTTTCCATTGACTCTGCGTAATGGACGCTGCGAAAAACGCCTGCACATGCCATTACGTCTGAAATTCAGGAGCTGTTTTCTCCTGAAAACAGCTCCGTAATTTCAGGCGTATCGGACGTGTACGTGTGAACATACCCTCAGGCTGAATTCACACGAGCATGTTCAGTCCGTAAAGGATGAAACGTATTTCGTCCGCAAGTAACGGACCGAACATACTGCAGGGAGCCGGGCTCCTAGCATCATAGTTACGTACGAGGCTAGGAGTCCCTGCCTCGCTGCGGGACAACTGTCCCGTACTGTAATCACGGACCAAACATGCTCGTGTGAATCCAGCCTAACACATAAAAACTGACAGGGATGTGATCTCAGACCAAACATCGATATCATGTCCCTGAAAACCTCATTGTATAATATAGCAACAGGCGGGTCTCATGTTTTGACCTTATGTATCGTCCAATTTGAAAATGAATGGTCAGAATAACTGCGGGCCAATGCACAACAACTGGATACCATAACCCTGTATTGGAAATCGTCCAAGGTTGTACTCAGGGGCAGAATAACCCATTATATTTCTCTTTAAAATATAGTTACACAACAATTTTAGAGATAGAGTATTCAAAATATAACACTAACGCTGGATTTACAGTAGCAGCAAAGTGAATGAGATTTAGGAAATCGAATGCCTGCGCTGTGGAAAAAAAAATCACACAAAAGTCATGCGGAAAGTATTCTGCGCTGCGTTTTTCAATTCCACAGCATATCAATCTATGTTGAATGTTGCGTGTTTGGCCCATAGACTTGGTGGAGCCAAAATTCTGCGGTTTTTACAGCGTTTACGCAGTGGAAACCGACTAAAAAACAAAAAAAAAAAAGCACATATACTTTGCTAAAACCAATATTTAACACTAAATCCACAGGTAAAGCGTTATTTGGTGCAGAATTTTGTGACAGATTTACCAGAATTTTTCTAGAGATTCTGCTGCAGGTTTTGTTGCACCACGCAGCGTATCTGACCTGGAACCCGCAGTACATTAGTTCCGAAAACCGCACCAAATTTGTTCAGACGGAATTTCCGCTGCGGAATGTAGCGGTAAGAACCGCTCATACATAAGTAGGTCGAGGTTATGGTCCGGCCTCCCTGGATGATGCTGCAACCCATGTAATCGCTGCAGCCTGACATCCAGGTCAGCCTCCTGGGATGACGTATCATCACATGCACTGGCGTAGCTATAGGGGTCGCAGCGGTCGCAATTGCGACCGGGCCCCGAAGCCAGGGGGCCCACGGCCCCCCGCACCACATCAATAAAAAGTTACTATAGTAACATACTTTACTTACCTTCCTGGTTCCGGATCGCAACGGAGGTCCTGACGTCAAGCGCTGTGCGCATCGCATGACGTCACAGCGCTATGCGCCGCGCACAGCATCGAGACGACAGAACTCCCGCCGCGGCCGAAGAGGAAGGTAAGGTTAGCCCTGACTGGCGGGGTCCGACTCCCGGGACCTGCCAATCAGCTGTTTTGAAGGGGCCGCAGCACTCGTACGAAAGCTGCTCCCCTTCATTCCTGTCACTTCATTCCGGTCACACTGTGAATCCGTGTCGGCGATTCACAGTGTGGGCGAGTAGTGAAATGAAGGGGAAGCAGCTCTCGTACGAGTGCTGCGGCCCCTTCAAAACAGCTGATTTGCGGGTCCCGAGAGACACATCAGCTATTGATGGCCTATCCTGAGGATAGGCCATCGATGTTTAGGGACTGTACAACCCCTAATCCTACGATGTAGCAGGCTTAGGGGGCCCATGAGACAGGATCACATATTGTGTGATCCTGTCTGCTGGGCCCTGTATCTAAGCCAATCACATGGTAGGCTTAGATACATGGCCCATGCGTGATCCTGTCTGCTGGGCCCTGTATCTAAGCCAATCACATGGTAGGCTTAGATACATGGCCCATGTGTGATCCTGTCTGATGGGCCCTGTATATAAGCCTACCACACTGTAGGTTTAGATACAGGGCCCCAGCACACAGTAATCTTATACTGTATAAGATTACTGTCTGCTGGACCCTGTATCTAAGCCTACGTTGTGGTAGGCTTAGATACAGGGTCCCACAGACAGTATCACACATGGGCCCTGTATCTAAGCCTAACACACGTGTTACTAATAATTTTTTGTGTGTTTTCTTACAGGTTCGGTCGTTGGACTACGTCGGATTCCAGGACTACTTCGATGACAGCTTTTTTTTTATTATCAATAAAATGGTTAATGAGGGCTGTGTGGGTTTTTTTTTTATTTCAATAAAATATTTTTTCTATGTCTGTGTTTTTTTTAAACTATATTACTACCACCTTAGTAATGGCCGCCGGCTGATTGACAGCATCCATTGCTAAGGCGGGGCTTAGTGTTAGCCGATGCAGAGGCTAACACTAACCCCCTTTATTACCCCGGTACCCACCGCCACCAGGGGTGCTGGGAAGAGTCGGGTACGATCCAGTACCTGACCATCTGTAGTGATGGTCGGCTACTGGGGTGGCCGCAGGCTGGTATTATCAGGAGGGGAAAGGCCAAAAACAGTGGCCCTTCCTACCCTGGTGATGCTAGGCTGCTGCTGCTTTATTGTATCTGGCTGGTTATGAAAAATGGGGGGGACCCCACGTCATTTAAAAAAAAAAAAAAAAAAAATCATTGGAAAGAACAATGTGGGGTCCCCCCCAATTTTCATAATCAGCCAGATACAACACAGCTGCAGCAGGCAGCATTACAAGGGTGGGAAGGGCCACTGTTTTTGGCCTTCCCCAGCCTAATACTACCAGCCTGCGGCCGCCCCGGTGCCTGCCCGTCACTACAGATGGTCGGGTACTGGTACGTACCCGGCTCTTCCCAGTACCCCTGGTGGCGGTGGGTACCGGGGTAATAATGGGGGTTAGTGTAGCCTCTCCACCTGCTAACATTAAGCCCCGCTTTAGTAATGGAGGTTGTCAATCAGCCAGCGGCCATTACTAAGGCGGTGATAATAAAGTTTAAAAAGATACAAGCACATAGAAAAAATATTTTATTGAAATAAAAAAACACAACCCTCATTAACCATTTTATTGAGAATAAAACAAACGCCGTCATTGAAGTCTTCGAATCCGAAGTCCAACAACCGAACCTGTAAAAAAAACACAAACACACAAAAATAATCAGTAACACATAAAGAAGCAAAATTATTATTCTTACCTATCCTGGGTCCAGCGCTGGAGACGCAATGTCAGCGAGCTGAGCCCTGTATCTAATCCAATCATGTGTGATACTGTCTGCTGAGCCCTGTATCTAATCCAATCATGTGTGATACTGTCTGCTGAGCTGTGTATCTAATCCAATCATGTGTGATACTGTCTGCTGGGCCCTGTATCTAATCGTATCTTGTGTGATACTGTCTGCTGGGCCCTATATCTAATCCGATCATGTGTGATACTGTCTGCTGATCCACTGTATCTAATCCAATCATGTGTGATACTGCCTTCTGAGCCACTGTATCTAATCCCATCATGTGTGATACTGTCTGCTGAGCCAATGTATCTAATCCTATCCATAGTTTATAGGGTCGTAGTGCTATAGATATGCTATGCTGTCTCCTATACACACATTTTTTTTGGGGCGGACACATATGTATTGGGGCTATTTCCCTGACATTTTAAGCCCTGAGGGTATGTTCACACGGCAGCGTCTGTTACGGCTGAAATTACGGTGCTGTTTTCAGGAGAAAACAGCACCGTAATTTCAGCCGTAATGGCATGTGCAGGCGTCTTTCGCTGCGTCCATTACGGACGTAATTGGAGCTGTTTTTCTATGGAGTCCATGGAAAACGGCTCCATTTACGTCTGAAGAAGTGACAGGCACTTCTTTGACGCGGGCGTTTTTTTTACGCGCCGCCTTTTGACAGCGGCGCGTAAAAAAAAATTACCGTCGGCACAGAACATCGTAAGACCCATTCAAATGAATGGGCAGATGTTTGCCAACGCTTTTGAGCCGCATTTTCAGACGTAATTCAATGCTAAAACGCCCGAATTACGTCCGTAAATAGGGTGTGTGAACCCAGCCATAGTGACGCCCCTGGCTGCTAGTGCTGCATTGTTGGGTCACTTGGGAGACCCAGCGATGCAGCTGAAAGCTGCGGACCGTCGGCCATGAGAAGTTTGCGGGGGGGGGGCCCAGTAAGAATTTTTGCATCGGGGCCCATGAGCCTTTAGCTACGCCCCTGATCACATGTGACCTCCGCTGCAGCCTGTGATTGGCTGCAGCGGTCACATGGGTTGCGACGTCATCCCAGGAGGCTGGACTACAGGAAAGTGGGGGGCGTTCTGAGTACGTATTATTTTTTTAACATTTTCCGTTGTTGCGATTTTTGCGGCGTAATCGCTGCGAATACCCTGCAAACGTCTCAACACTTTCTGTTGCGGGTTTTGCATCCCCATTGAATTCAATGGGGAAAACCTACAACGCAAAATCAACAAAAACGCAACATAAATTGACATGTTGCGAAATTAAGTTCCGCACCACAGGTCAATGTATTAATGTTTACGCTGAGTTTTTTTTCTGCAGCGTCAGCATGAGATTTTCTGAATCTCATCCACTTTGCTGCTATTGTAAAAGCTGCGGAATTTCCGCACAGAATTACGTTGCGGAAATTCCCCAGCGTTTACGCTATGTGGGAACCCTGCCTAAGGCTGGGTTCCCACTGTGCAGATTTGCTGCAGATTTTGCCTGCATTTGTAAACCAAAACAAAAAATTGGATCCAGAAGAGCAGACCTACAAGGCCTTTTTTTTTTAAAATATATATTTCTTTCGTTTAGGTTTCGTTCCTGACTTAAAAAATACATTCAAAATCTGCAGCAAATCTGCACTGTAGGAACCCAGCCTAAGGCCTCATGCACACTACCGTAGCCGTGTGCACATATGGCCGCGGAGTATCATCTGCGGGTCGCCAGCAAATCACGGACATTGATTTCAATGAGCACGGACTGCAAGTACGGCACATATAATGACTTCTCCTATCTTTTTGCGGTCCGGGTTGTATGGTTGTATGGGCCCATAAAAATGAATGGGTCTGCAATTCACCCGCAGATTTGCGGGTGAATTGCGGCTGCAAAAACATGTTCGTGTGCATTAGGCCTAAGGCTGGGTTCCCACATAGTGTAAACGCTGTGGAATTTCTGCAACGGAATTCTGTCCGGAAATTCCGCAGCATTTACAGTAGCAGCAAAGTGAATGAGATTTAGAAAATCTCCTGCCCATGGTGCGGAAAAAAAACGCACAAAAGTCGCGTGGAAAGTGATCTGTGGTGCGTTTTTCAATTCCGCAGCATGTCGATTTATGCTGCGTGTTCTGTGCGGAGATGCTGCGTGTTTGGCCCATAGACTTCAATGGGGAGCAGAAATTCCGCAACAGAAACACAGTAAAAACCACTGGAAATCTGCAGGTGCACATATAATTTGCTATAAACAATGTTTAACACTACATCCACGGGTAAAAGTGCTGCGGAAAAAACTTTACCAGCATTGTTCTAGAGATTGTGCTGCAGATTTTCTGTTGCAGAAAATCTGCAGTGTAAGGATCTGCTGCAGATTAAATTGCGCACCGCAGGTCAATTTATTAACGTTTACTCTGCGTTTTTTTTCCGCAGCATGGGCATGAGATTTTCTGAATCTCATCCACTTTGTTGCTACTGTAAGTGCTGTGGAATTTCCGCACAGTGCAGCGTTTCTGCGCAGCGTTTATGCTACGTAGGAAGACCACCACTAGCAATAAATGTAAAATGTTTGAATATTATTTAAATAGACTTGACCAACTCAATAAGAATAATAGTGATTATAAATCTTTCAAGGGCAGACAAACTTTCGTTAATAAATATATATGGAAGAGAAACCTCCAGCTCACCTTCAGCAGAGTCTCGCTGCTAGCTGCGCCCGGGTCCTCGTGTCGGCACACGATGTATGGGAGTGGACAATGGTACAAGGCAGGTTCCAGCGCAAAAAGATTCTTGGGAGATAAATAGTTTAAAATGGAAATATGTTCCAATTTTATTGTAGACGTGGTAAAACAGGGAGACCATATCCCACGGAGAAAGGTGGATGTGAATGGTGCACACTGCCTACGCGTTTCAGACGGCTTCCGCGTCCTTAATCAGGGGCGTAGCTAGGGGGGGCAGGTGGGGCATGTGCCCCGGGCGTAACTTAGAGGGGGGCGCCAGCGCCACCTCCTCCTGCACTATAATTGTACCTGTGTCGCAAGGACACAGGTACAATAAGAAGCAATGAATGACAGGGCACGTTCCGGCCATTCAGCGCCTTTCCACGAGTGAAGAAACTGGTACCTTTTGTACCAGTGAAGCTTCCGTCGATGAAAGGCGCTGATTGACAGGGAAAGTCATCCTGCCCAGCCAATCAGCGCCTTTCAGAGACGCTGCGTTCAACCCCCAGGAGACCTGCGCAGAAGAGAGCAGGTCTCCATGGCTACCGGACAGCGTGGGAGCGGGATTAAGGTGACTTTGAATAGTTTTTTTTTTTTTAATTGTAATAAAAGTGTGTGGCTGTATCTACAGGGAGGACTTGATCTACACGGGGGGGACTTTATCTACACGGGGGGGCTTTATCTACGGAGGGGGGACTTTCTCTACACGGGGGGGGCTTTATCTACGTGGGGACTTTATCTACGCGGGGTCTATCTACAGGGGGGGCTATATACTGGGATGGGCTATCTATGGAGCACCATATGGAGGGGTGGGCTATAGCTACAAGGGGGGCTATATAGGATATAGCCCCCCTGTAGATGTAGCCCACCCCTGTATATAGCTTCCTGTAGATATAGCCCACCCTTGTATATAGCCCCCCTGTATATATCGCCCACCCCTGTATATAGTCTCCCTGTAGATAGTCCCCCTGTAGATATAGCCCACCCCTGTAGATATAGCCCACCCCTGTAGATATAGTCACCCTGTAGATATAGGTTGGGCTATACGTGGAGCACTATATACAGGGCTGGGCTATATCTACTGGGGGCTATATACAGGGGTGGGCTATCTGTGGAGCACTATATACAGGGGTGGACTATCTAGTGGAGCACTATATACAGGGGTGGACTATATGTGGAGCACTATATACAGGGGTAGGCTATATCTACTGGGGGGATATATACAGGGATGGGCTATATCTACATGGGGGCTATATACAGGGGTGGGCTATCTGTGGAGCACTATATACAGGGCTGGGATATATCTACAGGGGGCTATATACAGGGGTGGGCTATATGTAGAGCACTATATACAGGGGTGGGCTATATCTACAGGGGGCTATATACAGGGATGGGCTATATCTACATGGGGGCCTATATACAGGGGTGGTCTATCTGTGGAGCACTATATACAGGTCTGGGCTATATCTACAGGGGGCTATATACAGGGGTGGGCTATATGTAGAGCACTATATACAGGGGTGGGCTATATCTACAGGGGGCTATATACAGGGTTGGGCTATACATGGAGCACTATATACAGGGCTGGGCTATATCTACTGGGGGCTATATACAGGGGTGGGCTATCTGTAGAGCACTATAGGGGGAGTTATTTGTGGGACACTATATACAGGGGTGGGCTATATGGGGGCACTATCTACATGGGGCTCTATGGCAGGCACTATGAGGGGGCTCTATGGCAGGCACTATCTACAGGGGGCACAGTGTGTGTGTGGGACACGGTGTTGGGTGCTATTATAATTAGAGGTGCAGTGTATGGCGCTATTATATTTAGGGGCGTAGTGTGTGGTATAATGATAACTTTATCTTTATTCATAGGTGCAGAAATGTTTTACGCCGTACATACCTATACGGAAGGGGTTGCACTAAATTGAGCTGTATTTGTGCTGGTGCTGTATATATGTACTGACCTTGGTTCTGGTGTTGCGTATAGAACCATATTGCTTGTAAAATGTACAAATGTTTTTATGCTCGCGTTACATAAAAAGAAATGTGGAAAAGAAATGACACGTCGATTGGTACAGAAAACAAACACGGCGAGGGGTAAGGAGATGTCAGGAAAGTGGTTGGGTGGGGGGGGGGGGGCGCCAAACTAAATCTTTGCCCCGGGTGCTGGAGTACCTAGCTACGCCTCTGCCTTAATCATGGCTGAAGTGAAAGTTATGACAACTTGATTGGGGTTTATATCCGGTCAGTAACAGGTGGATTTGAATGCGTTTCACAGTAATTTACTTGGAATGCAGAAAGAGAAAGTCGGCACGTGTCATGTCAAGTCGGTGTTTCTGAACCTCCGAACGAGACTGAAAGCTGAAACCAGAGTAAGTAAGCTTATTTTCCATGAATGAATGTTTATCATCTAAGGTTTCGTTGTACGACAATGTTAGATACATTGAATAGTATTTTTTATTGTAGCTACTTTATGACCGGGGATAAACCCTTCTGGTTATTAAGAAATACATATGGAAGACAAATGAGTAAATAGAGGAGCTTGTGTGAGTACGGCATGTACAATAGGATTGTGAAAAAGATAAAAAATGTAAACAAAGACCGATATTGACATTTTTTACGTGTGTTGAAAAATACAGAGCATGATAAACTATATATATACATATATATATATATATATATATATATATAAATATTTACATAATCAGAGGCATGTATTTGTTTCTGGGGCAAACAGAATAGAACATTCAAAGTTTATTTTTGTGCTAATATCCTTATAGGGACCTGATTATGTTTAATATAATTTGTAGTGATCAAAAACTGTCCTTACATTAATTATTAACCCTATAATATTTCATGTTTATGTTTGTTCCATTGAAAACCTTTAAAAATATAAGAGATAACGTTCTCACTTTGTGGTTTAACCCCTTAAGGACACAGCCTATTTTGGCCTTGTAGACACAGCCGATTTTTGCAAATCTGACATGTGTCACTTTATGTGGTAATAACTCCAGAATGCTTTCGCCTATCCAAGCGATTCTGAGATCGTTTTCTCGTGACATGTTCTACTTTATGATACTGAAAACATTTTGGCGTTAAATTCAATATTTATTTGTAAAAAACACCAAAATGTAGAGAAAATTTGCAAAAATCAGCATTTTTCTAAATTGTAATGTATCTGCTTGTAAAACAGATAGTAATACCACACAAAATATTTACTAGTTAAAATCCCCCATATGTCTACTTTATGTTTGCATAATTTTTTGAATGTGCTTTTATTTTTCTATGACCTCACAAGGCTTAGAACTTTAGCTGCAATTTCTCGCATTTTCAAGAAAATTTCAAAAGACTATTTTTTCAGGGACCAGTTCAGTTCTGAAGTGGCTTTGAGGGTCTTATATATTAGAAACCCCCTATAAAACACCCCATTTTAAAAACTGCACACCTCAAAGTATTCAAAACAGCATTCAGAAATTATTTTAACCCTTTAGGCATTTCACAGGAAATAAAGCAACGTAGAGGTGAAATTTACAAATTTCTATTTTTTTTTACGAAATTCATTTGTAATAAAAATTTTTCTGTAACACAGAAGGTTTTACCAGAGAAATGCAACTCAATATTTATTGCCCAGATTCTGCAATTTTTAGAAATATCCTACATGTGGCCCTAGTGTGGTAATGGACTGAAATACCGGCCTCAGAAGCAAAGGAGCACCTGGTGGATTTTGGGGCCTCTATTTTATTAGAATATATTTTAGGCACCATGTCAGGTTTGAAGAGGTCTTGTGGTGCCAAAACAGTGGAAACCCCCCAAAAGTGACCCCATTTTGGAGACTACACCCCTCAAGAAATTTTTCAAGGGGTATAGTTAGCATTTTTAGCCCACAGGTTTTTTGCTACATTTATTGGAACTGGTCTGTGAAAATGAAAATCTCCTTTTTTTCTAAAAAAACATACAATGTTTTAGTTTTTACAAGGAATAAAGGAGAAAAAGCACCTGTAAAGGATCTGCCAGGCACAACTTCTGTGGATACGCCCATAGGTAATCAGTCTGCACCTGAGTCTATGTCTCTGAGACTGACTCCATCTTCCACCACTCAGGATGGCAGGCTTAGGAGTGGGAGAGCCTATCGCAGCCTGGCCAGACGGAGCTAGCTCCCGCCCTCAGTCTATTTATACCTGCCTTTCCTGTTCCTCCTTTGCTTGTGATTCTTCTTGTGTGGTTTCCTGGCCCAGCTACAGCTTCTGACTATTTGATCCTGCTCCATACTGACCCTGGCTTACTGACTACTCTCCTGCTCTGCGTTTGGTACCTCGTGCACTCCTGGTTTGACTCGGCTCGTTCACCACTCTTGTTGCTCACGGTGTTGCCGTGGGCAACTGCCCCATTTCCCTTAGCTTGTGTTCCCTTGTCTGTTTGTCTCGTGCACTTACTGAGCGTAGGGACCGCCGCCCAGTTGTACCCTGTCGCCTAGGGCGGGTCGTTGCAAGTAGGCAGGAACAGAGTGGTGGGTAGATTAGGGCTCACTTGTCCGTTTCCCTACCCCCATCATTACATAATCACAAGCCCATATACCTAGTCTACCCTGGTCCCTATCACTACTATGGACCCCCTTGAGACCCTGGCCCAGCAAATGCAGGGTCTCTCTCTTCAGGTCCAGGCCCTGGCTCAGAGGGTCAACCAGCCTGAGGCTACCATGGTAGTGCCCCTCACCTCACCTCTTGAACCCCACCTCAAGCTGCCTGACCGGTTCTCAGGGGATCGGAGGACTTTTCTCTCCTTTCGGGAGAGTTGTAGGCTTTACTTTCACTTAAAGCCTCACTCCTCAGGTCCTGAGAGCCAACGGGTGGGTATAATTATGTCCCGGCTCCAGGAAGGGCCCCAAGAGTGGGCCTTCTCCTTGTCTCCTGACGCCCCTGAACTTTCCTCCGTTGATCGTTTCTTTTCTGCTCTCGGACTCATTTATGACGAGACTGACAGGACTGCCTTTGCCGAGAGTCAGCTGGTGACCATACGTCAGGGTAAGAGACCTGTTGAGGAGTATTGTTCTGACTTTAGGAAGTGGTGCGTAGCTTCTCGGTGGAATGACCCTGCCTTAAGGTGCCAGTTTAGGTTGGGTCTGTCGAACGCCCTGAAAGACCTGCTAGTTAGCTATCCCTCTTCTGACTCCCTAGACCAGGTTATGGCGTTAGCGGTACGACTTGACCGACGTCTCAGGGAACGACAACTTGAACGTTTTTGTATTTTCCCCTCTGACTCCCCCATGATGCCTCCCGAGGTCCCGTTGCTTCGCTCTTCCACGGAAGACTCGGAGGTACCTATGCAACTCGGGGCTGTGTTCCCTTTTCTGTTTGTCTCGTGCACTTACTGAGCGTAGGGACCGCCACCCAGTTGTACCCCGTCGCCTAGGGCGGGTCGTTGCAAGTAGGCAGGGACAGAGTGGTGGGTAGATTAGGGCTCACATGTCGATTTCCCTACCCCCATCATTACAGCACCCCAAAATTTGTAAAGCAATGTCTCCCGATTACGGCAATACCCCATATGTGGTAATAAACTGCTGTTTGGACCCACGGCAGGGCTCAGAAGGGAACGAGGGCCATTTGGATTTTGGAGCGCAGATTTTGCTGGAATGGTTTTCGGTGCCATGTCGTGTTTGCAAAGCCCTGGAGGGACCGTAACAGTGGAAACTCTCCAAAACTGACCCCATTTTGGAAACTACACCCCTCAAGGAATTTTTCAAGAGGTATAGTTAGCATTTTTAGCCCACAGGTTTTTTGCTAAATTTATTGGAACTGGTCTGTGAAAATGAAAATCTACTTTTTTTCTGAAAAAACATACAATGTTTTAGTTTTTGCAAGGAATAAAGGAGAAAAAGCACCCCAACATTTGCAAAGCAATGTCTCCCGATTTGGGCAATACCCCATATGTGGTAATAAACTGCTGTTTGGACCCACGGCAGGGCTCAGAAGGGAATGAGGGCCATTTGGATTTTGAAGCGCAGATTTTGCTGGAATGGTTTTCAGTGCCATGCCGCCTTTGCAAAGCCCTGGAGGGACCATAACAGTGGAAACTCCCCAAAAGTGACCCCATTTTGGAAACTGCACCCCTCAAGGAATTTTTCAAGGGGTATAGTTAGCATTTTGACCCTACACGGTTTTTGCTGAATTTATGGGAATTATGCCGTGAAATTGAAAATCTATTTTTTTTCTAATAAAATGTAGTTTTAGCTCAGATTTTTTCATTTTTACAACAGATAAAGGAGAAAAAACACCCCAATATTTGTAAAGCAAACTCTTCTGAGCACAACAATAGCCCATATGGGGTAATAAACTGCTGTTTGGACACATGGCGGAAGTTAGAAAGGACAGAGCGCCATTTGACTTTTGTAGCTCAAGTTTTGCTGGATTTTTTCATTTTTACAACAGATAAAGGAGAAAAAGCGCCCCAACAATTGTAAATCAATTTCTCCCGAGTACGGCAATACCCCATATGTGGTCATAAACTGCTGCTTGGATACAACGCAGGGCTCAGAAAGGCAGGACTGCTACTTGGCATGTAGATTTTGGTTGATTGTTCTTTGGGCGCCATGTCGCATTTGCAGAGCCCCTGAGGTACCCGTACAGTAGAAACCCCTGAGAAGTGACTCCATTTTGGAAACTTTACCCCTCAGGGTAATCACCTAGGGGTGTACTGAGCATTTTGATCCCGCAGGTGTTTCATAGATTGTATTAGAATGAGGCAGTGAAAATGAAAAAATAAATTTTTTCCCAAAAATATGTCGTTTTTCACCCAATTTTTTTTTCCACAAGGTGTAATAGGAGAAAAAACAACACATAACTTGTTACCCAATTTCTCCAGAGTACGGCAATACCCCATGTGTGGCCCTAAACTGCCGTTTGGGCACATGGCAGAGCTCAAAATGGAAGGAGTGCCATGTGGCTTTTAGAGCACAGATTTTGCTGGACTGGTGTAGGGGCGCCATGTCGCATTTGCAGAGCTCCCTTAGGTACCAGAGTAGAGTGTAAAACCATGAGAAGTGAGCCCATTTCGTAAACTACACCCCTCAAGGCATTTATCATTTGCCTTGACATATCACAGGGCTTAGGAGTGAAAGGCGCATGTGAGACCTATTTTGGTGATTTTCGCAGCATTAGCCCACAACGGCAGGGCTCTGAGGTCAAATAGTAAAACAAACCCCCAAGTAGTGACCCCCATTTTGGAAACTGCACCCCTCAAGGCATTTTGACCACACAGGTTTTTTTTTTTCTATTAGAAATGAATGCTCAGTGGATGGTGCAAAGTGAAAATTGCAAATTTGCCATTTTAGTGCACAATATTTTGTGCCCGGTTCGTGCCACTGAAGACAAATACCTCAAACTGTTAAGCGGGTTCTCTCGGTTATGGTGATGCCATATATGTGGACGTACACTGCTGCTTGGGCACGCTGCAGGGCTCAGAAGGGAGGGAGCGCCATTTGGCTTTTGGAGCGTTGATTTTGCTCGCTAGTTGTTTTGTTTGGAGTTTTGCTGGTATTTCAGTTATGATGTGTGGGCATATGTAAGCTGTGCGGAGTACATCAGGGTATAATAAGAGGGTATAATAATGGGGTAAATAAATAATTATCCACAGATGTGTGGCCAGTGTCGCACTGATAAATGGCGCCCGATCTTATCCGCTTTTGGACACTATGCACATTTTGCATCGCCATATTCTGAGAACCAAAACGTCTTTATTTTTTCTCCACCGGAGCTGGGTGAGGGCTTATTTGTTGCGGGACAATCTGTAGATTTCATTGGTACCATTTCGGGGTACATGCGATCTTTTGATCACTTTGTATTTAATTTTTTTGGCAAGCAAGGTGACCAAAAACCTGCAATTCTGATGTTTTTTATTATTTATTTTTTACGGCGTTCACCATGCGCTATGAATGACAATTTTACTTTATTCTGCGGGTCGGTACGATTACGGCGATACCAGATGTATATAGTTTCTCTTATGCTTTGCAGCGTCTGCACGATAAAATCACTTTTGTTTCAAATAATTTATTTTTTGTGTCACCATATTCTGAGAGTGATAACTTTTTTATTTTTCTGTCAAAAAAGCTGTGGGAGGGCTTGTGTTTTTGGGCGACGGGCTGCATTTTTTAATGGTATAATTTTGGGGAACATGCAACTTTTAGATCCCTTTTTTTATTCTATTTTGCGAGGGGTAGTGACTAACAAACAGCGATTTTGGAATATTTTTTTATTAAATTTTTTTACGGTGTTTGCCGAACGGGTAAAATAGCGTGATATTTTTATAGTTTGGATCGTTACGAACGCGGGGATGCCACATATGTGTACTTTTGTTATGTTTTTTGTTTTTTCCTATAATAAAATACGTATTATAGTAAAAAAGGCTGTTATAGTGTTTTTTAACATGAAACTTATTTATTTTTTTACTTTTTGACAACATTTTTATTAACTTGTTTTAACTTTTTTTTTTTGTCCCACTAGGGAACTTGAAGGCATGAAGCCCTGATCGCTATTCTAATACACTGCACTACCTACATAGTGCAGTGTATTAGAGCTGTCAGCTATTCACTGACGGCAAGTCTATTAAGCTTCGCCTCCCAGCGGGGCCTAATAGGCTTCCGTACTAGGAAGGCATTGTTAGGCTATGGTTGCCATAGCAACCATCGTAACACCCGCGGGTGCCGATGGTTGTCATTAGCAACCATAGGGTACGATATAATCACTTAGATGCAGCGATAGCTGCATCTAAGGGGTTAATCGGCCGGATCGGAGCCTTGCTCCGGTCCTGGCCGTTAGGGCACGATGTCAGCTGTGACAAACAGCTGACACCTGCGCCCGCGGCAGCCATCGTGGTTGCCAACAGGCTACAAGACAATTCGATGCATCGATCCCGTTGATCGATGCATCGAAGGGGTTAATCGGCCGGATCGGAGCCTAGCTCCGGTCCTGGCCGTTACTATGGGTTGTTGCACAGCCGATACCCGGCGATGATAGCGCTGGCTCAGCTTCTGAGCCAGCGTCATCACATACACACGTCATAGAGCTGTGATTGGTCAGTCTGCTTTGACTGACCAATCACAGCGATCGCCGGCAGGAGACCGCTGTGAATGGTCCCCTGCCGTCTTACTGTGCCGGTCAACTGTCATAAACAGTTGACGGCACAGTTCTGTCACCTTGTCCTTTGACAGGGTGACAGATTTTAGCCAGGACGCACGGGTACGTTCCTGTGCCTTAAAGCATTTCAATGCAGGACGTACCGGTGTGTCCTGGTGCGGTAAGGGGTTAAAATAGTGTTTGCTTTCGATGGAAGGGAAAGCAGAGGATAAAGCAGTTAAATGAATTAGGTTAAAGCTAACTATTTGATTTCATAATTATTTGTTTTAGTAGTGGAACATTAACTCTTTCTTCAGATTTAGTCCATGTGGATGTCTAGTTTTCAGGCGGTATATCCAATACGCTTCCCTTCCTAGAATTTTGTGCTTTAAATTTCCTCCTCATTTTGGTATGTGTACCTTCTCAATAGCATAACATTTAAAAGTGTTAGTGGATCTGTTGTGATAATTAATAAAATGTTTAGCTGCACTAGATGTGTTGGTAAGAGTGGGGTTTAAATTTTGAATTTACGGCTTGTGCAGCCTATGTATTTTAAGTTAGTCTGTGCATTCTAAGCTATAGACTACGGCTTCACTATTACAATTAATATCGTTTTTGATTGAGAAATTGTTTGTATCTGTAGAGTCTGTAAAGGTTTTTTTTTGGGGAAGCATAGGAGCATATTTTGCACGGGTGTGTAACGCATATGAAAAAGCCTTTTTCTTCCAGCCAAGTGGTTTTACGTTTATCTGGTTCTAACATGGAAGGAGACAAGAAATGACCTAAAGTGGGAGCTTTACGGGCTACAACTCTACACCCATCTTTTAAAATATTCTCCAACACCTGATCTTCCGTGAGGATTGGTAAGTGTTTGACGATAATATTTTTTATTTTCATAAATTGATTGCTGTGTTGTAATATTAGAGTCGGTTTATTTGTATTGGACACTGTAGAATGTTTGATATCAGTAAGCAGGTTGTCTCTAATTTGTTTTTAAAGTAATTGACATTGCTCTATTGAGTGTCCAATGGGGATACCCTCGTTTTTGTAATCTTTTTGAAATTACTTGTTGTTCTGTTTCATAACTAGTTTGGGTATTACAGTTACGTTTTGCCCTGTGCATTTCACATACAGGGATAGATGTTATTGTTTGTGTTGGGTGGTTGCTTTTTGCATGAAGTATAGTACTTCCTGAAATTGGTTTACGATGTGTTTTAGTATGTATTATTTCTCCGTCGGTTCCTTTAAGTTCTAGATCTAAAAAAATTGTATTGTTTGTATGATAAGTATAGGTAAAGTTGAGTTGATCTGAATTGGAGTTTAAGTAGTTGATGAATAGGGGTATCTCTAAGGTGTGACCTTTCCATATGAACAAGAGATCGTCAATGTAGCGACCATACCAGTGTATGTTCTTATTTAATGAATTTTTGTCTGAAAAGATGTATGTTTCTTCCCACCAAGTCATTACCAGGTTAGCTAGAGACGGCGAAAATTTGGCCCCCATAGAGACACCCTTGAGTTGTAGATAAAATTTGTTATTGAATTGGAATTAGTTGTGCCGCATTAGAAACATTAGAACGTCTAAGATGTATATTTGAAGTTCCTGGCTGTACGGACTATGTTTGAGTAAATTATATTTCAGTTCTTTGTGTGCTATATCATGGGGTATACTAGTATACAGCGAAATGACATCACAATGTAGCCAGGTGTAATGTTTAGACCACTTTTCATTCTGGAAGGATCTTAACACATCTCGAGTGTCTCTGAGGAAACCAGGGGTGTTCACTGGCAAGGGTTGAAGGAGAGAGTCCAGCCATTCCGAAGTTTTCTCCAGGAGGGACCCTATGCCCGATACAATTGGTCTCATCGGTGGAGGGTTGATGCCTTTGTGTGTCTTTGGGAGGGCATGCATGATAGGTATTATCGGATGTTCAACATCAATGTAAAGAGACTGCTTTTTGGTGAGTAGACCATTATTTAACCCCTTTAGGACACAGCCTGTTTTGGCCTTGTGGACACAGCCTATTTTTTCAAATCTGACATGTGTCTCTTTATGTGGTAATAACTCCGGAATGCTTTTACCTATCCAAGCGATTCTGAGATTGTTTTCTCGTGACATATTGTACTTTATGTTAGTGAAAAAATTTGGTCGATAAATGCAATATTTATTTGTGAAAAACTTCAAATTTTAGCAAAAATTTGCAAAAATTAGCATTTTTCTACATTTAAATGTATTTGCTTGTGAAACAGATCGTAATACCGCACAAAATAGTTACTAGTTAACATCCCCCATATGTCTAATTTATGTTTGCATCATTTTTTTTCACATACTTTTATTTTTCTAGGACGTTACAAGGCTTAGAACTTTAGCAGCAATTTCTCATATTTTCAATAAAATTTCAAAAGGCTATTTTTTCAGGGACCAGTTCAGTTCTGAAGTGGCTTTGAGGGCCTTATATATTAGAAAGTCCCCATAAATCACCCCATTTTGAAAACTGTACCCCTCAAGGTATTCAAAACCACATTCAGAAAATATTTTAACCCTTTAGGCGTTTCACAGGAATTAAGGCAAAGTAGAGCTGAAATTTACAAATTTCATTTTTTTTGCCGAAATTCATTTGTAATAAAAAAAAATCTGTAACACAGAAGGTTTTACCAGAGAAACGCAACTCAATATTTATTGCCCAGATTCTGCAGATTTTAGAAATATCCAACATGTGGTCCTAGTGTCCTAATGGACTGAAACACAGGCCTCAGAAGCAAAGGAGCACCTAGTGGATTTCGGGGCCTCCTTTTTTTAGGAATATATTTTAGGCACCATGTCAGGTTTGAGGAGGTCTTGTGGTACCTAAACAGCCGAAACCCCCCCAAAGTGACCCCATTTTGGAAACTACACCCCTCAAGGCATTTTTCTAGGGGTATAGTTAGAATTTTTACCCCACAGTTTTTTTGCAGAATTTAGTGGAATTAGTCTGTGAAGATGAAAATCACCTATTTTTCTGTGGAAACATAGAATTTTTTCATTTTTACAAGGAATAAAGGAGAAAAAGCACCCCAAAATTTGTAAAGCAATTTCTCCCGATTACGGCAATACCCCATATGTGGTCGTAAACTGATGTTTGGACCCACAGCAGGGCTCAGAAGGGAGGGAGCGCCTTTTGGATTTTGGAGCGCAGATTTTGCTGGATTGGTTTTCAGTGCCGTGTCGGGTTTGCAACGCCCCGGAGGGACCAAAACAGTGGAAACCCGCCAAAAGTGACCCCATTTTGGAATCTACACCCCTCAAGGAATTTTTCTAGTGGTATAGTGAGCATTTTGGCCCCTCAGGATCTGTTTTAGAGCTAAGGTGACCAAAAAACAGCGATTTTGGCGCTTTAAATTCTTTATTTATTACAGTGTTCACCGTGCGCAATAAATTACGTTTTAATTTATTCTGCCGGTCGGTACGATTACGCCGATACCATATGTGTATAGTTTTTTTTAAGTTTTGCAGCGTTTGCACAATAAAATTACGTTTCTATAAAATAATTTATTTTCTGTGACACGCTATTCTGAGCCGTAACTTTTTTATTTTTTCATCAAAAAAGCTGTGGGAGGTCTTGTTTTTTGCGGGACGGGTTGTAGTTTTTATTGGTACCATTTTGGGGTAAATGCGACTTTTTGATCACTTTTTATTCTATATCTTGGGAGGGGTGGTGACCAAAAAATAGTGATGCTGACAGTTTTCCGTTTATTTTGTTTGCGGCGTTCACCGTGCGGAAAAATTAACATTATAGTTTCATAGATTGGGTCGTTACGAACGCGGCGATACCAAATATGTGTACTTTTTTTAACGTTTTCATTTTTTCCCTATAATAAATGACTTATTATAGGAAAACAAAACCTTTTTATTTTTACACTTTTATAAAACATTTTTATTAACTTTTTTTTACTTTTTACACTTTATATTTTTGTTTATTAACTTTTCTTTTACTTTTTACACTTTCTTTTTTTGACCTGCAGCTTTGATCGCTGCTAGAATACATTACACTACCTAGGTAGTGTAATGTATTCCAACTGTCAGTGTGACGTCACAGTCACTCTGACAGTTGGTCTACGAGGATCAGCAGAGGCTGATCCTCATAGGCTGACATACATGGCAGACCTGGGGGCCGTTGTCTGGCCCCCGGGTGCCATCACAAGCATCAGAAGCCCCCACGATTGCATGGGGGCTGCTGATGCTCTACAAACCCGCTACATGCGGAGATCGCAATCGAGCCCCGCATGTAACGGGTTAATTGCCGAAATCAGCGGCGATGAGCCGCTGATCGGCAACACTGGAGAGTGTCAGCTGTCGGGGACAGCTGATCTCCAAGTTCCCGATGCACACTGTCGCCGACAGTGTGCATCGGGAACGGCACAGTGACTTTCTGTCACTCTGACAGGAAGCCTATCAGGACCAGCCGAAGGTTGGTCCTGATGGGCTTCTGTCCATGGCAGACCCGGAAGCCATTGTTTGGCTTCCGTTTGCCATACTAACTATCGGCAGACCCCGCGATTTCGGACGGGGGTCTGCCGATATGTTAGAAACCCCTAAAATTCGGCGATTGCACCCGATCGCCGAATTTAAGGGGTTAATGCGCCGAAATCAGCGGCAAAGGACCGCTGACCGGCAAGAGGGGAGTGTCAGCTGTCGGCGACAGCTGACCTCCTGGTTCCCGGTGCACACTGTCGCCGACAGTGTGCACCGGGATTAACTCAGTAACTGTACGTCCTCGTGCGGGAAGTAACTTCCCGCAACGACGGACAGTTACGTCCTGGTGCGGGTAGGGGTTAAACCTTCTTTTATTAACTTTTTGATCTTCATTTTGAAGTCTTTGGTTGGATTATGATCCAAAATTTTATAAGTGGCTTGATCTGAAAGTAGTTTGGTAACTTCAGTTTTATACATCTCTTTATCCATGACTGTGATGCTCCCTCCTTTGTCAGACATTTTTATGATGAGATCATCGTTATCTTTTAATGGCTTCATTGCTGAGGTTAGCCTTTTAGAGAAATTCCTGGGATATTTTTGTAGTTTGACCGTATCTGATAGATGTTGTAGGTCTCTTTCTATTGCGGTTTGAAAATGGCCCATGGACTCTGTTCTTGACCCTACCGGATAAAATTTTGGGTTGGTGGTTTTGAGATCGGTGGAGATGTTAACCAGTTGTTCTTGGATCTCTGTATTTAAACTTTCCAGATCTAATAGCGTTTTTTGCTCTTCAAAGTGAAATGCTCCAAGGTTCTGAACATCTGTATATGGTTTATCTTGTTCTTGTATTGATTAGGGAAAGGGAAAAGAGGGATAAGGATTGTGTAATGTCGGGGTAGGGAGACAGACAGGTGAGCCATAATCTACCCGCCACTCAGTCCCTGCCTACTTGCAACGACCCGCCCTAGGCGACGGGGTACAACTGGGCGACGGTCCCTACACTTAATAGGTGCACGACAGACAAACAGACAAGGGTACAAAGAAGCCAGGGAAATGGGGAAGCTGCCCACGGGGACATCGACAGCAACAAGCGAAGTGAACGAGCCGAGTCAAACCAGGAGATGAGCGAGGTACAAAAACGCAGAGCAGAAGAGTGGTCAGTAAAGCCAAGGTCAATCACAAGCAGAGGATCAGTAGTTCAAGAAGCTGCAGCAGGGACAGGAAACCAGCAGAGAAGAATCACAAGCAAAGGAGGAACAGGAAAGGCAGGTATAAATAGACAGAGGGCGGGAGCTAGCTCCGTCTGGCCAGGCTGTGATAGGCTCTCCCACTCCTAAGCCTGCCATCCTGGGTGGTGGAAGATAGAGTCAGTCTCACAGACATTAGAAGCAGGTGCAGACTGATTAACTATGGGCGTCGACACAGAAGTTGTGTCTGGCAGATCCTTTACAGATTGTGGTTCAGTTGAAAAGGTTATGAAAATAATAAAATAATAAACTTTATTAGCAAACTTTATTAAAAATCGTGTATAAATAATTACAAGTGTCCAATCTAGGTCCGATTTAGATTATAGTGCGGATGACCCCCTATCCTACACTATAAAGGACACAATTTGCCTTATGAATAACTGACTATCAAAATATTTCTGTCATGCAGTGGCAATATTACATCAGCTACCCATTGACATTACTAGTGGAAATGTCAGTATAAATTACAAGGGTAGATAGTGTATATATAAGGATATCACCTTATTTGTTATTTCCTTGGCAAATCCTACTCAAAATATTTTGAATTGCCTATGTTCCTATTCCCATATAACAAAATTGTATTTTATAAATTTGTTAATTGCTCTGAGATGAGCTGTATGGGAGCCTGATGACAGCAGCACAGTGACCCGGAGACGGGAGAGAAGACAGGCAGCAGCACGATGAGGTACTCGGGCTAGACGGATTGTGTGCTGATCTGACTCAGAGAACGCTGTCAGTGAGATCACCTGACAGCGTCTGCTGAGACGGTGTATCACGCTCACATCGCTCACCTTGCTGGGAGCAACGGCCGCGTGTCATAATGACTTGTGGGCATGCTTTGTTGAAATGTCAATTGCAGACAGTAATAGATAGAAAAGTGGACCTATTACATTGGATTAAAAGGCTAAACACCCGACGCGCGTTTCGCCGGCATTCCGGCTTCCTCTAGGGGTGTAACCCGCTGGTTCTGACGCCCTTAAATATGGTGAATATGGTGAATGTTGATTGACAGCTACAAGGGCCAGTAGAAAAATTTCATAGCAACCCGTCTAGCCCGAGTACCTCATCGTGCTGCTGCCTGTCGTCTCTCCCGTCTCCGGCGGTGTGGACGAAAAGACACAGGCTCAGTGTCTATCACTCGGCAGCAAGCACTTAACACAAAGTGCATGTAATACATTGCACTCGGAATACGGGTCACTGCGCTGCTGTCATCAGGCTCCCATACAGCTCATCTCAGAGCAATTAACAAATTTATAAAATACAATTTTGTTATATGGGAATAGGAACATAGGCAATTCAAAATATTTTGAGTAGGATTTGCCAAAGAAATAACAAATAAGGTGATATCCTTATATATACACTATCTACCCTTGTAATTTATACTGACATTCCCACTAGTAATGTCAATGGGTAGCTGATGTAATATTGCCACTGCATGACAGAAATATTTTGAGTTATTCATAAGGCAAATTGTGTCCTTTATAGAGTAGGATAGGGGGTCATCCGCACTATAATCTAAATCGGACCTAGATTGGACAATTGTAGTAATTTATACACAATTTTTAATAAAGTTTGCTAATAACGTTTATTATCTTCATAACCTTTTCAACTGAACCACAATCCTTATCCCTCTTTTCCCTTTCCCTAATCAATATTTGTATATTACTGGTGGTATACACCCTTGTGGTTCTCATTACCCACTCTATATAATGTAAATGAGAGGGTATTTGCAAAATCTCCTATCTTGAATTATCTTGTTCTTGGTTTTGTATATCATACTCCATGTCCGGGCAATTCACAATATGTCTTCTGACTGTGAGATTCCTTATGAATTTGTTTACATCTAAAAGAGTGTTGAAAGGGTCAAAATTACAGGTTGGAGCAAAGTTAAGGCCGAACGATAGAACTTCCTCTTGAGCTGCAGTAAGGATAACAGATGAAATATTAATAATGTTGTATTGAGGTGTCAATTCTTCCGGTGCCGCAGGCCACGATCGTGATCTTGTTCTATATGGTTTATGTTTTCTACCGGCTCTTCGACCCCGTCTTTTGACACATTAAAATTACTGTTGTAAGAACAGTATTTGTACATTTGTCTTGGTCTTGGACCGTCGCTATCAGAGGCATCCACAGAGTCCAGTTCTGTTGAACTAAAACTAACTCTGGAAACACTGTTGCCTTGTTTCCTTGTATAGTTGTGCTTTTTTAGGATGGATTTAAATCTGTTTGGAGTTCTATCTTCTTTATTCCACGTATGAACTTCGTTATTTGCATAATCTCTCGAATCACGTAAAAATTTATTATTTTTAACTTCTGCTATGGATTTGTTTAATTTGTCTATATACTGTAAAGTACGAGATTCTAACAATGCAAAGTTGGGTGAGCTGGAGCCCGCATGGATCTGCGTTTCGATTTTTTGGATATCTGTTTCTAGGCTTAGCAGCCTTTTGTTGCTCTTGTTTGGTTATAAGTTCCATAAGTTTTAGGGAACAAATGGTTAAGGTTTGATTCCAATCAATATAGAAATCATCAGAATATTTAAAAGATGGGATCTTTTTAATACGTAGTCCCCTAGGGATCATTTGTTTTGAGATGTACACTACCGTTCAAAAGTTTAGGGTCACTTAGAAATTTCCTTATTTTTGAAAGAAAAGCACAGTTTTTTTCAATGAAGATAACATTAAATTAATCAGAAATACATTCTATACATTGTTAATGTGCTAAATGACAATTCTAGCTGCAAACGTCTGGTTTTTAATGCAATATCTACATAGGTGTATAGAGGCCCATTTCCAGCAACCATCACTCCAGTGTTCTAATGGTACATTGTGTTTGCTAACTGTGTTAGAAGGCTAATGGATGATTAGAAAACACTTGAAAACCCTTGTGCAATTATGTTAGCACCGCTGTAAACAGTTTTGCTGTTTAGAGGTGCTATAAAACTGACCTTTGAGCTAGTTGAGAATCTGGAGCATTACATTTGTGGGTTCGATTAAACTCTCAAAATGGCTAGAAAAAGATAGGTTTCATGTGAAACTCGACAGTCTATTCTTGTTCTTAGAAATTAAGGCTATTCCATGCGAGAAATTGCCATGAAACTGAAGATTTCCTACAACGGTGTGTACTACTCCCTTCAGAGGACACACAGGCTCTAACCAGAGTAGAAAGAGAAGTGGGAGGCCCCGCTGCACAACTGAGCAACAAGACAAGTACATTAAAGTCTCTAGTTTGAGAAATAGACTCCTCACAGGTCCTCAACTGGCAGCTTCATTAAATAGTACCCGCAAAACGCCAGTGTCAACGTCTACAGTGAAGAGGCGACTCCGGGATGCTGGCCTTCAGGGCAGAGTGGCAAAGAAAAAGCCATATCTGAGACTGGCTAATAAAAGGAAAAGATTAATATGGGCAAAAGCACACAGACATTGGACAGAGGAAGATTGGAAAAAAGTGTTATGGACAGACGAATCGACGTTTGAGGTGTTTGGATCACAGAGAAGAACATTTGTGAGACGCAGAACAACTGACAAGATGCTGGAAGAGTGCCTGACGCCATCTGTCAAGCATGGTGGAGGTAATGTGATGGTCTGGGGTTGCTTTGGTGCTGGTAAAGTGGGAGATTTGTACAAGGTAAAAGGGATTTTGAATAAGGAAGGCTATCACTCCATTTTGCAACGCCATGCCATACCCTGTGGACAGTGCTTGATTGGAGCCAATTTCATCCTACAACAGGACAATGGCCCAAAGCACACCTCCAAATTATGCAAGAACTATTTAGGGAAGAAACTGGCAGATGGTATTCTATCTGTAATGGAGTGGCCAGCGCAGTCACCAGATCTCAACCCCATAGAGCTGTTGTGGCAGCAGCTTGACCGTATGGTACGCAAGAAGTGCCCATCAAGCCAATCCAACTTGTGGGAGGGCCTTCTGGAAGCATGGGGTGAAATTTCTCCTGATTACCTCAGCAAATTAACATCTAGAATGCCAAAGGTCTGCAATGCTGTAATTGCTGCAAATGGAGCATTCTTTGACGAAAGCAAAGTTTAAAGGAGAAAATTATTATTTGAAATAAAAATCATTATTTCTAACCTTGTCAATGTCTTGACTATATTTTCTAGTCATTTTTCAACTCATTTGATAAATATAAGTGTGAGTTTTCATGGAAAACACAAAATTGTCTGGGTGACCCCAAACTTTTGAACAGTAGTGTTATTCTTCAGAGTTGTTAAGTCCCACCAAACTTTTGCTTCTTGTACTTTGAGTTTTTCCACCTGGTGAAACAAATCTTTGAGGGTGTGATTGCCCTCCCCCAGGTTTTCCGTGTTCCCAAAAACTTTAGCGGCCAGTTCTGCTCGGGTATACTGTGTCTTATGCATCATGGTAAAAGCGTATTATTTCTGTATATAGAATTGGTGTTTAGCGTCAATATGGAATCTTATAGTTAAAAACACAAATTTTCAAGCCAATTGTTTGTCTTAGGCAAGGAGTATAGCGACTGTCATAAGTATGAATATATACATCCACCTTTCTGTATTGAAACACAGACTAGTTATATGTCTGTATTATACAAGGC
Organism: Rhinoderma darwinii; assembly: GCF_050947455.1. Classification (NCBI taxonomy): domain Eukaryota; kingdom Metazoa; phylum Chordata; class Amphibia; order Anura; family Rhinodermatidae; genus Rhinoderma; species Rhinoderma darwinii. Next base: position 274,093,911 of record NC_134690.1, on the reverse strand, counting down.
CCTGATTATAAGGGCAAGAAGGAATGAGCACGTAAGGTAAAAAGCCGGATTTCAATGTAGAAAATATATATGGAAGAGAAACCTCCAGCTCACCTTCAGCAAAGTCTCACTGCTAGCTGCGCCCAGGTCCTCGTGTCGGCACACGATGTATGGGAGTGGACAATGGTACAAGGCAGGTTCCAACGAAAAAAGGTTCTTGGGAGATAAATAGTTTAAAATGGAAACATGTTCCAATTTTATTGTAGATGTGGTAAAAGAGGGAGACAATATACCACGGAGAAAGGTGGATGTGAATGGTGCACGCTGCCTACGCGTTTCAGACGGTTTCCACGTCCTTAATCATGACTGAAGTGAAAGTTATGACAACATGATTGGGGTTTATATCCGGTCAGTAACAGGTGGATTTTAATGCGTTTCACAGTAATTTACTTGGAACGCAGAAAGAGAAAGTCGGCATGTGCCATGTCAAGTCGGTGTTTCTGAACCTCCGAACGAGACCGAAATCTGAAACCAGAGTAAGTAGGCTTATTTTCCATGAATGAATGTTTATCATCTAAGGTTTCGTTGTACGACAATGTTAGATACATTGAATAGTATTTTTTATTGTAGTTACTTTATGACCGGGGATAAACCCTTCTGGTTATTAAGAAATACATATGGAAGACAAATGAGAAAATAGAGAAGCTTGTGTGAGTGCGACATGTACAATAGGATTGTGAAAAAGATAAAAAATGTAAACAAAGACCGATATTGACATTTTTTACATGTGTTAAGTGTAGTACGGGAAGCAATGATAATAATTATGGATATTAGAGAAAACAGCGACAAAGTATGCCATAAAAATAATACAATGAATAACATCTTATGGCATTATATCAAAGGTTTTATAAAGAATTAGTAATAGATGAGCTGGAAGTGAATAAACGTTTAAAGGGACACTATTTCCAATACAGATGAGCCTGCAAGACTTTCAGGGCATATTCACACGCAAAACAAAAAACGGCTCTAAAATACGGAGCTGTTTTCAATGGAAAACGGCCTCTGATTTTCAGCTGTTTTTGAGACCACAAAAGTTTTTTGAGGCGTTTTTTTGCAGCCGCTTTTGGAGCTGTTTTTCTATTGACACAATGAAAAACTAGGCGTTTACGCCACGAAAAATGGCTGAAAATTAGCCATGTGAACATACCCTAAGGGTGTGCTCACACATGGCGTACTTGCATTGTATTTTTATGCTGCAGTAAACTACAATGTATGACTATGTGAAACACAACTCATTAAGAAGATGATAGATTGCTCTAGGTCTTGCATTGCGGAATATTTATCCCATAAATGTAGTACTCCATGTGTGAACCCACCCTTAGCAGGCCGCAGGTACAATCAGTTTTGCTGAAATCTTGCAGGCAAAGAGGGAACCCTTTTTCTTCCAGCCCCTCCCATCTTTGGCTGCAGACCAGCTTGTATCTGTGGATTAATAGTGTGCACAAGCATCACATCCCTGCTGAAACTGGAAGTTCAGGAAATATTGCTGGATTTAGCCCCCATTTACTTTAAGGTTATGTTCACACGACAGCTCAAACTACGTATGAAATTACGGATCTGTTTTCAGGAGAAAACAGCTCCTAAATTTCAGAAGTTTTTGCATGTACTCGCGTTTTTTGCGGCGTCTTTCACGGACATAATTGGAGCTGTTCTTCATTGGAGTCAATGAAAAACGGCTCCATATACGTCCCAAGAAGTGTCCTGCACTACTTTGACGCGGGCGTAATTTTCAGGCGTAATTCGAGGCGTAAAACGCCACCATTACGCTTGAAAATAGGTCGTGTGCACATACCCTAAGGCCTTATTTACACAAACGTGTTTCACATCCGTGATACGCGCGTGAAAATCATGCGCGTCGCACAGACCTATGTAAGTCAATGGGGCCATTCAGACATTCGTGTTTTTCATGCAGCGTGTGTCCGCTGCGTGAAACTCACTGCATGTCCTATACTTTAGCGCTTTTTGTGCATCGCGCACCTATTGAAGTCAATGGGTGCGTGAAAATCATGCGCAGCACACGGATTCACTTCCGTGTGCTGCGCGTGATTCGCGCAACAGTTGTTCAAGATATGAAGGGAAAAATAAAACCACCTCCTTCATTTTATTTTTAAACATCAAAACCGCGTGTCATAAGGATGTCAGGGTATGTTCATACACAAACTCAAAAACGTCTGAAAATATGGAGCTTTAAGGGTATGACCAGACGTGGTGGAGTTCTGCATTCACTGTCCGCATCAATGCCGCACAGAATCTGCATTGCAGATTCTGTTGCGGCTTTGCCTAAAATGGGCATTAAATTGATGCGGACTAGCCGTTGCGTATTGAGGGGAAGAGGGCTTCCCTTCTCTCTATCAGTGCAGGATAGAGAGAAAGGACAGCCCTTCCGCTAGTAAAAGTAAAAGAAATTCATACTTACCCGGCCGTTGTCTTGGTGACGGGTAAAAATAGAAGTTCATACTTACCGAGAACTCCCTGCTACTTCCTCCAGCCCGACCTCCCTGGATGACGCGACAGTCCATGTGACCGCTGCAGCCTGTGATTGACTGCAGCCGTCACTTGGACTGAAACGTCATCCCGGGAGGCCGGACTGGAGGAAGAAGCAGGGAGTTCTCGGTAAGTATGAACTTCTATTTTTTTTACAGGTTGATGTATATTGTGATCGGAAGTCACTGTCCAGGGTGCAGAAACAGTTACTGCCGATCGCTTAACTCTTTAAGCACCCTGGACAGTGACTATTTACTGACGTCGCCTAGCAATGCTCCCGTAATTACGGGTGCACACACGTACTCACCCGTAATTACGGGAGCCCCATTGACTTCTATGGGCCTGTCCGTGCCGTAATAACGGCTCGTGATTATGGGCGTTTTTACGTTAGTGTGCACGGGGCTTCAGTCTGGCTGTAGACCTAGAAATACATAGGTCCAGCCAGAATGAAGAAATGTCATGTTAGTAAAACCAATACGCTACGCAGCACACATAACATCTGCGGACTTCATTGCGGAATTTTGACTCTCCATTGAAGTCAATGGAGAAATTCCGCAATGAGTCTGCTACACGTCCGCAACACGTCCGCAACAGTCAGTGTATGCTGCGGACACCAAATTCCGCACCGCAGCCTATGCTCCGCAGCGGAATTGTCCGCAATGTGTTAATGAACCCAACTAAAAAGCTGTGGAAAGCAATGGAGAAACGTGTACGCTGCGGATTTCCGCTGCGGACTGTCCGCAGCGGAATTCCAGAGCAATTCCGCCACGTCTGGTCATGCCCTAAGGGTATGTTCGCATGCTAGACTAAAAACATCTGAAAATACGGAGCTGTTTTCAGGCGAAAACAGCTCCTGATTTCAGACGTTTTTGTAGCAACTCGCGTTTTTGCGGCGTATATTACGTCCGTTATTGGAGCTGTTTTTCAATGGAGTCAATGAAAAACGGCTCCAAAAACGGCCCAAGGAGTGTCCTGCACTTCATTTTCGCGGGTGTCGACTATGCGGGAGTGCCTCCCAGAGGTGGCTGTGCCTAACTCTCCCACACAGACTGGCACGACAGATCAATACAGGTCACCTCTGTAGGTCATGGTGGGATCTACTCACTACCTTTCGCAGAGTCCACAATGATGAAAGCTATACCCCTCAACCTTAGGCTATGATGTGGGGTCAGATACCCAGCCCCAATTGCGACTGCGCAGGTCACGGTGGCAGCTAGCCACTACCAAAGCAGAATTACACACCTATGACTAGAGACAACCCAGGCTGCTGGACCACCTAGTATGCAACAGTTAAAATTGGCGCAGTAAATTTGGCATGAGTTCCGCTTCAGTCCTTATCAGTAGCACCTGCTCCTTTTTCAACCATTCTTCCCTTGCAGCACCCTTTTTACATAACATCATACAGTAATAAAACATAATTTTAACATTTCATCAAATTGTATCAACCGCCTACTTGCCTCAGCATCCATTAACACATTGATGACATGGGTAATTTTAGTTTTTTTACTTTTGTTTTTTCCTCCCCGCCTTCCAAAGGCCATAACTTTTTTTTTTTTTTCTTGTCAACATAGCTGTATGAGGGCTCGTTTTTTTGCGGGTCAAGTTGTCATTTTTCATGGCAACATTTAATGCATCACATAATGTACAAGGAAAAAAATTATTTGTAGAGGGAAATGGGCAATAAAAAAGCTATTGTACCTTTTTTTGGGGGGTTTCGTTTTTACGACGTCCATCAGGCGGTAAAAATTACATGTTAATTTTATTCTACAGGTTGATATAATTGTGGCGATACCAAATTTATATATTTTTTTATGGTTTATCACTTTTATGGAAGAAAAAATATTTGCTTAAAAAATTAATTGTTGTTGTATCGCTATATTCCGAGAGCCATAATTTTTCAATTTTTCCGTCGTTTCAACAATGTGTGGGCCTATTTATTTGTAGGGCGAGCTGTAGTTTTTATTAGTACCATTTTGGGGTACATGCAACATTTTGATCACTTTTTATTTAATTTTTTTAGTGCGTTAAGGTGACCAAAAAACAGCAGTTATACTTTTTTTTACAGTGCTCACAGAGTGGATAAAATAACATTATAGTTTGGACTTTTACGGATGCGGAGATACCAGTTATGTTAACATTTTTTTTCAACATTACTTTAGAAAAATTGGAAAAGGTTTCTTTTTTTTTAACTTTTAATATTTGTTTGGAACATTGAAAAAATCTTTATTTAACAGCTTTTACTTTTTTTTATTAGTCCCGCTAGGGGACTTGAACCAGTGATCGCTAGAACCAGTTGGATTGCTTATATGATTTACTGCAATACTAATGTATTGCAGTATATCCTGATTCTTAATGTCTTACATGAAGCCTTGCTGGAGGCAGGGCTTGATAGGAGTACAAAGATAATCTAGAAAAAATATGGGATGCACTCCTATGGGTTTGACGTGGTGCTAGTAGGGTTGGGATTAGATCCCACAAATATGTAGTCTCCGTTTACCACAGCACACACAAAAAAGAAAAAGTAGAGTAGATTCTTCAATATAAATAGATATTATTTGTAGCTGTATTTCATATATTGTTTCTTATAGAAAAGACAATCTATCAGAAACACGTGAAAGAGGCGACTTAGTTATAGACGTTTCGGCCAATCCACGGCCTTTGTTACTGTCGATGTGAGGGGAAGAAAATTAGGCAATAATACAACATGCATATACAAGTTGGCATAGCAATAATCATATTGGTGTATAGAGGTAGAAGACGTCTATAAAGTAGAAAATATAGAGATAAAGCAGTAAGGGTATGTGCACACGATGAGAGGCTTTTACGTCTGAAAAGCCAGACTGTTTTCAGGAGAAAACAGCTGCCTCGTTTCAGACGTAAAAGCTCCTCATCGCATTATGCGAGGCGTCTGTGACGCTCGTAAATCTTGAGCTGCTCTTCATTGACTTCAATGAAAAATGGCTCAAATTACGTTGCAAAGAAGTGCACTGCACTTCTTTGCCGAGGCAGTCAATTTACGCGTCGTCGTTTGACAGCTGTCAAACGACGACGCGTAAAATACAGGTCGTCTGCACAGTACGTCGGCAAACCCATTCAAATGAATGGCGTCTTCATCAGGTAAGATGAATTGACAGGAGATGAGCAAGTATATATACAAATATTGGGATGGTCTTGATTGGACCAATTCAGACAGGGCTGCTGACAAAAAACTGCCAAAAACAGGCAGGTCAAAGTTCAGAGCAGACAGGTAAAAAATCAACACAATTGCAGTGTAATGACATGGTGTGCTAAAACCGATCAATCAAAGCAAAGTAATGTGAGAAATACATGATCAGAACATGGGTATACAGAAAGTTACATAGTTGATGCGGGAAGTACATACAGGGAATTGGGATGAAAAAGTTTAATAAAACCATACAGTAACAGTTAAAAAGGATAATATATGTGAGACATATTGGCACCTACTGGATTTGAGTACGTGGGGACAATCTATGTGTCAAAATTAAAAACAGAAACGGCCATAGCCAAGACGACTCCAAACAATATGGTGGCCGACAGGGTTCAAATAACGATTGAACGCATGGTGGCCCGCAAACGCGAGGGATCGCGTAGCGCTGCCCAGATGATACAGAGGAACGGAAAGCTGACAGAGCGCAATGTAAAGGCAATGAGCAGTAAGTGACGAGTTGCTACATTTGAATAGATACATATTGGATAGGGAAAAATAAAAGATATTAAAATGATGAAACTATTTATAATAATAAAAATGTTATAATTGCTTTCGTGTCAATTTGAACGTTGCTAGGTAACGCAGAACACATCTCAGTGACCAGGAGAGCCCGGTCGGGCTACGGAAGCCGAGGATGGTCAGAAAGGAAGACGAGAGAACGTGACACGCCGCAAGGGCTGCAGATGGGTAAGTCATAAAATGTATGTATAATATGAAAAAGTCTTTTCAAAGTAGTGAAACTTGCATATTACAATAGGTAATGATCAGTAGGGTAAAAAAGAAGATGATATGTAAGATATATAGGCAGTACATATGTTTAAAACTGCATTAAAAATGTTTATAAAAAGACAAATTTATCTGTTTGATTTTAAACAATAAAATAAATGTCGGTTAGTCCAATGAGGACTCAGAAATGTCATTTAGGCCCCCTGGGTGCAGTGTTTGCATTTTAAATATCCAAAAGTTTTCTCTCTGTTTGAGTTTGCTAAACCTATTTGGGACATCTAGATGGATATTCTCGATAGGTGTAATGCTGATTTTACTAAATTGACAGTCATGTACCTGTGCACAATGACGGGAAACGCTATGTTTTAAAAAACCAGTGTTGACATTGAATCGATGCTTGTTTACTCTAGTGCGAAGGCATTGTGTGGTCCTGCCTATGTATTGTAATTGGCAAGGGCACTCCATTAGATAGATCACGTATGAATTACCACAGTTAAGGAATGATTTAATTGTAAAAGTTTCCTTGGTGACCGTAGATGTATGGGTATATTTTTTTATGTGTGATATTGTTGCAGCAAAGACAGCGTGGCCACACTTGTAGGAGCCAGTAAGATTGGAGAGAAAGTTTGTCTGTGGTGCTACAGGTTTCTGAACTCTACTAGGGGCCAGGATATTTTTTAGGGTTAAAGACCGTCTGAATGTAATGCTCGGTTGGGTTGGTAACTTGTCCTTCAAATATGGATCATTCTTTAAGATGTGCCAGTATTTGCAAAGAATGGCTCTGATTTTTTTACTTCCTTTGTTATATGTAGTGATGAAGTTGGTATTGTATTTATTAGGTTCGGATTCCCTATTGGTAGGATTTAAACAGGAATCTTGCGATAATTCTGTGGCTTTGTGGCGTGCACCTTTGATAAGACTTAAAGGAAAATTCTTCTCTTTAAATCTTTTTTCCAAGACATTACACTCTTTCTTGAAATTTTCGTCTGTACTGCAATTTTTCCTGACCCTTCTAAACTGCCCAAAGGGTAAGTTTTTCAGCCAGGGGCAATAGTGCGCACTCCTGAAGTCGATGTAGCTATTGACGTCTACTGGCTTGAAGTGAGTTTTGGTGATGAATTTATTGATATTGGTGTCATAGCTGATTGTCAGATCTAAAAAATCTATGGACGTAGCTGAGAAGGTATGTGTGAACGATAGATCGTAATCATTTGTAACTAAAATTTCAATGAAGCGAGTAGCTTCATCTTTATTTCCCTTCCATACGAAGAACAGATCGTCGATATAACGTTTATACAATAAGATGTTACTTTTAAAAGGATGTTCCCCATAGATGTATTTATTCTCGAATGAACCCATATAAAGGTTCGCATATGCGGGCGCAAACCGAGTGCCCATTGCACAGCCTTTGATTTGATTATAAAAATTGTGGTTGAAACTAAACGTGTTGTGATGAAGAATGAATTCAATACAGTTGATTAAAAAACAGACCTGCGAATCGAGAATAAGGGTATTAGATGATAGAAAAGAATTGGTTACTTCTAGGCCTTTGGTATGTGGTATGTTACTGTATAGTGCAGTCACATCAGCTGTCAGGAAATGGATTGAGGATATAGCGGAATCAATATTAAAGCTAATTAAGTCCTTAATTAATTGCGTGGAATCCTTGAGATAGGATAGTAAGGTGAGTACATGAGGTTGGTGGTGTAGGTCCACAAAATGGCAAAGGTTACTAGTGAGTGAACCTATCCCTGAGATAATGGGACGTCCGGGGGGATTTGTAAGTGACTTATGAATTTTTGGGAGGTGATAGATGAAGGGCATGTTGGGAAAAGGGACATACAGAAAACGCTTTTCTTTTTTAGTGAGTAGTCCATCTCTGGCAGCTGTCTCTATAAGAATTTTGTATTCATATATATAAGTGGAGAGTGAATTGGTGGCCAATTTACAGTAGAAAGTATTATCACTAATGAGTCACAATGTTTCATCAAGGTATTTATTTTTATCCTGGATTACGATACCACCCCCTTTGTCTGCCGGGCGGATTACAATTTCCTCATTTTTTTGCAACGTTTTAATAGCTCTTCTCTCTTGTGTAGTGAGGTTGCCTGGATGGTTGTGTGGTATATCTATTGTCCTAAATTCATTACTGACTAGAGTGGAGAAGGTTTCTACAAGGGAACCTTGGTGGTAAGCTGGATAGAAATCTGACTTGGAGTGGACATCTACCGAGATAGCGTTTGGAATTGGATTAGTTACATATTGATCAACTGTGGGTACTGGTATTGTAATAGGTTTCTCTATAGCAAAATGTCTGACAAGAGTAAGCTTCCTTATAAACCTATTGAGGTCCATGAATAATTCAAAACTGTCTGGTGGGGCTGTAGGACAGAAGGATAGACCTTTGTTTAATAGACTCAATTCGTAGGTATTTAAAGTGTGTGATGAAAGGTTAAAAAGTTTTATTGTCTGATCCGATTCCTCTTTGTGTTGAGTGATGGGCATTGATTTATTAAGTTTTTTTGCTTCCTCTCCTTCCTCTATACCTGTCTCTCATTTTCTTTTCGTTTAAATATTCTGCATTTTTGGGAAGAAATTGGTTATTGTTTGGGCTTTCGGACTCATGATGAAGGGTATCAATACATCGTTGCTGATGACTGTAGGGGTTAATGGGGGCCTGATCAGCTGAGAGGGAAGCCCTAAAAAAGACATTGCCGTATAGGTGAAATCCAAAGTGGATGTAGCTAAATCAGTATTAGGGTTGGCAGTAGTAAATGATTGAGGTGCGTTTTGGCTTCCATAAGGGCTGTGTGGCAGATCATTAGGTGAGGGCTGATTAGAGGAAAATGGGGTATTGTGTATTGATAACTTTAATAAGGACATGAAGTCGTCTTCAATGGAGTCATTGAGTAATGATGTAGGGGAATCTGAAATAGGGGGGATTTCCATTTCCATCAGTTCTGATGTGGAGAGCAAACGGGAAAGATGAATTTCTAGGTCTGATGACTTAAAGGCATTCATAGGTATAGTTCGGTCTGTACGTGTTGGTGATGAGGGATTAATTGGTGAAGAGATGGAGACCTATAATAGAGGTGTGATCCATACTTTTATGGTTGAGTTTAGAAACCGGTGTCTTAAAGAGGCTCTGTCACCAGATTTTGCAACCCCTATCTGCTATTGCAGCAGATAGGCGCTGCAATGTAGATTACAGTAACGTTTTTATTTTTAAAAAACGAGCATTTTTGGCCAAGTTATGACCATTTTTGTATTTATGCAAATGAGGCTTGCAAAAGTACAACTGGGCGTGTTTAAAAGTAAAAGTACAACTGGGCGTGTATTATGTGCGTACATCGGGGCGTGTTTACTACTTTTACTAGCTGGGCGTTCTGATGAGAAGTATCATCCACTTCTCTTCAGAACGCCCAGCTTCTGGCAGTGCAGATCTGTGACGTCACTCACAGGTCCTGCATCGTGTCGGCCACATCGGCACCAGAGGCTACAGGTGATTCTGCAGCAGCATCAGCGTTTGCAGGTAAGTAGCTACATCGAATTACCTGCAAACGCCGATGCTGCTGCAGAATCATCTGTAGCCTCTGGTGCCGGCTCGTCTGACACGATGCAGGACCTGTGAGTGACGTCACAGCGTGATCTCTCGAGGGCGGATGATACTTCTCGTCAGAAAGCCCAGCTAGTAAAAGTAGTAAACACGCCCCGATGTACGCACATAATACACGCCCAGTTGTACTTTTACTTTAAACACGCCCAGTTGTACTTTTGCAAGCCTCATTTGCATAAATACAAAAATGGCCATAACTTGGCCAAAAATGCTCGTTTTTTAAAAATAAAAACGTTACTGTAATCTACATTGCAGCGCCTATCTGCTGCAATAGCAGATAGGGGTTGCAAAATCTGGTGACAGAGCCTCTTTAACAATAATATTCAATAAGGGATTTGTAGTCACATCATTAGCATTATTAGTGGAAGCTATCCTTACTGGTCTCACAGCACTAGGTTTGTGGCTGAATCTTGATTTAGAATTGTTTCTAAAGGATCTACTGTAAGTGGTGACTTCATCATGTGGATGCAAAGGATTAGATGAGGTCAATGTTTTTCTTTTTTGAAAAGTATTGTATTCAGGTATACTACTATCTTTATTAGAGGTGTGGAGCGTGTTGGATCTCCAATCTCCTAAGGTGTTGTAGACATAGTCTGCCCGGTCTCTTTTTTTAATTTTTTTGCTTTTTTTGAAATGAGATCTTTTTCATAGAGAGCCAATCTATTGCTGGTAGAGGTCTCTAATTTGTGAAACTCACAGTAGTCACTAAAGTTTAATAGTTGTTCTTTGATCTGAGAGATTTCCAAAATGAGTGCTTTGCTAAGGGCTGTACGTTTATTGAGCAATCTTTCCAAAAAGCCTAAGTGACACTGATCCGTGAACTTCTTCCAGTCAGTGCTAAAGCTTGTATCTGTGGGATAAGGATTATTGATTAGTAGCCTTAGACCCCTAGGGGTGATATTTTCGGTGATGTAAAAATGTAGGAAGCGGCAATCAATATTTTGAAAGCTTCCTTTTTAAGGCTATCTTCTAATAGTAGATAGAGGTTAATCATTTTTTGAGTCAGTTCTGGCGAATTATCGTTACTCACTGTGTGAGGAGTCCCCAGTAAGGTATCAGTCCCAATGGATTGCAGAATTAAACGTTCACGTAGAAGATTTATTTCGATGATGAAGTCCAACATTGCAAATGGTGATTCCAAACCGTTGAGAAGTGATTAGTAGTTGTTACTCCAGTGGAAGGAGAAGTCAGTGGTAGATTCAAAATTGCGGCTGCCAGTGTAGGAGAGATCTACAAACCAGGGATCTCAGAGTAGAAATCAACGAGGATGAGAGGAAAAGTTCTCCTGGAAACGGATTGCCAGCTCCAAATGAAGCAGATACAGTCCGATCTAGTAGTGAAGAGAAGAGCAAAAACCACGGCGCCACATAGTGTAGTTCAATAGGTTAGGCAGGTGAGAAACAGACGTTGGTATGCTCACCAAGGGCCAGAAGTAAGTTCGCAATAGTGGTCCACAGGTGCTGCTGCCAGATCCGTGCCGGTTCACGTAGGTAACCGCTTGACAAGATGAGTGGGTAAAATAAGAAAGAAATGGATCTTCTGGAGGCGCTGCTGCGTGGAACGGTCAAAATAGAATCAAAGAAATTCGGTCCGATATAAATAATGTTTTATTTAGAGCAGAGTGGCTACGAGTTTCGATGCAAGGCTGGCGTCTTCATCAGGCAAAATGAATTGACAGGAGATGAGCAAGTATATATACAAATATTGGGATGGTCTTGATTGGACCAATTCAGACAGGGCTGCTGACAAAAAACCGCCAAAACAGGCAGGTCAAAGTTCAGAGCAGACAGGTAAAAAATCAACACAATTGCAGTGTAATGACATGGTGTGCTAAAACCGATCAATCAAAGCAAAGTAATGTGAGAAATACATGATCAGAACATGGGTATACAGAAAGTTACATAGTTGATGCGGGAAGTACATACAGGGAATTGGGATGAAAAAGTTTAATAAAACCATACAGTAACAGTTAAAAAGGATAATATATGTGAGATATATTGGCACCTACTGGATTTGTGTACGTGGGGACAATCTATGTGTCAAAATTAAAAACAGAAACGGCCGTAGCCAAGACGACTCCAAACAATATGGTGGCCGACAGGGTTCAAATAACGATGGAACGCATGGTGGCACCATGGCTACCAATAGGGAATCCAAACCTAATAAATACAATACCAACTTCATCACTACATATGACAAAGGAAGTAAAAAAATCAGAGCCATTCTTTGCAAATACTGGCACATCTTAAAGAATGATCCATATTTGAAGGACAAGTTACCAACCCAACTGAGCATTACATTCAGACGGTCTTTAACTCTAAAAAATATCCTGGCCCCTAGTAGAGTTCGGAAACCCGTAGCACCACAGACAAACTTTCTCTCCAATCTTACTGGCTCCTACAAGTGTGGCCACTCACGCTGTCTTTGCTGCAACAATATCACACATAAAAAATATACCCATACATCTACGGTCACCAAGGAAACGTTTACAATTAAATCATTCCTTAACTGTGGTAATTCATACGTGATCTATCTAATGGAGTGTCCTTGCCAATTACAATACATAGGCAGGACCACACAATGCCTTCGCACTAGAGTAAACAAGCATCGATTCAATGTCAACACTGGTTTTTTAAAGCATAGCGTTTCCCGTCATTGTGCACAGGTACATGACTGTCAATTTAGTAAAATCAGCATTACACCTATCGAGAATATCCATCCAGATGTCCCAAATAGGTTTAACAAACTCAAGCAGAGAGAAAACTTTTGGATATTTAAAATGCAAACACTGCACCCAGGGGGCCTAAATGACATTTCTGAGTCCTCATTGGACTAACCGACATTTATTTTATTGTTTAAAATCAAACAGATAAATTTGTCTTTTTATAAACATTTTTAATGCAGTTTTAAACATATGTACTGCCTATATATCTTACATATCATCTTCTTTTTTACCCTACTGATCATTACCTATTGTAATACGCAAGTTTCACTACTTTGAAAAGACTTTTTCATATTATACATAAATTTTATGACTTACCCATCTGCAGCCCTTGCGCCGTGTCACGTTCCCTCGTCTTCCTTTCTGACCATCCTCGGCTTCCGTAGCCCGACCGGGCTCTCCTGGTCACTGAGATGTGTTCTACGTTACCTAGCAACGTTCAAATTGACACGAAAGCAATTATAACATTTTTATTATTATAAATAGTTTCATCATTTTAATATCTTTTATTTTTCCCTATCCAATATGTATCTATTCAAATGTAGCAACTCGTCACTTACTGCTCATTGCCTTTACATTGAGCTCTGTCAGCTTTCCGTTCCTCTGTATCGTCTGGGCAGCGCTACGCGATCCCTCGCGTTTGCGTGCCACCATGCTTTCCATCGTTATTTGAACCCTGTCGGCCACCATATTGTTTGGAGTCATCTTGGCTACGGCCGTTTCTGTTTTTAATTTTGACACATAGATTGTCCCCACGTACTCAAATCCAGTAGGTGCCAATATGTCTCACATATATTATCCTTTTTAACTGTTACTGTATGGTTTTATTAAACTTTTTCATCCCAATTCCCTGTATGTACTTCCCGCATCAACTATGTAACTTTCTGTATACCCATGTTCTGATCATGTATTTCTCACATTACTTTGCTTTGATTGATCGGTTTTAGCACACCATGTCATTACACTGCAATTGTGTTGATTTTTTACCTGTCTGCTCTGAACTTTGACCTGCCTGTTTTTGGCGGTTTTTTGTCAGCAGCCCTGTCTGAATTGGTCCAATCAAGACCATCCCAATATTTGTATATATACTTGCTCATCTCCTGTCAATTCATCTTGCCTGATGAAGACGCCAGTCCGGCGTCGAAACGCGTAGCCACTCTGCTATAAGTAAAACATTATTTATATCGGACCGAATTTCTTTGATTCTACTTTGACCGTTCCACGCAGCAGCGCCTCCAGAAGATCCATTTCTTTCTTATTTTACCCACTCATCTTGTCAAGCGGTTACCTACGTGAACCGGCATGGATCTGGCAGCAGCACCTGTGGACCACTATTGCAAACTTACTTCTGGCCCTTGGTGAGCATACCAACGTCTGTTTCTCACCTGCCTAACCAATTGACCTACACTATGTGGCGCCGTGGTTTTTGCTCTTCTCTTCATTCAAATGAATGGGCAGATGTTTGCCGACGTATTGTAGCCCTATTTTCAGGCGTAAACCGAGGCATAATACTCCTCGTTTACGCCTGAAAAAAGGTCTTGTGAACCCAGCCTTAAAGATAGAACCATAACACAGGAACATTCGTATTGAGATTACTGCATAGGTAGGTGTAAAAACTCAGATGGCTTGCAGAATTAATCTAACTGGTAAACTGACTCATATTATAGCAATAACAGAAGTATAAGGTTTACACAGTTCACCATAATGTTATCATAAACATGAATAGACAGGTGGAAGTCGTTGCTCCAGAGAGATGACCATACCATAAAATCCCGGAGATGTAAAAAAAGGAGACAGGTTGGATGAAGTTTTACCTGTAAATGGAGGAAGGTTGTACGTGGGTGTCTACCAAACATTCCAAAGTGTACTCGATAAGAGCGGGTATCACTCTTAAATGTGTAGGTGGCAGATTTGCGTCCGTTCCGAGAGGCGGACGTGACGTCTTTAGAAGGAAAGGTGTATTGACTTCACTGCTAAACATCCGTGGAATAGCAAGATAGCGGATGACTGACTTCCGCTTTGACGTAACGACGCACAGAGTGGATGGAGATGGAAAGTGTGTATAACCACTGCGCCGGCGTATAGGTAATGTGGATGGTTATCATTGAATGACATGGTATATAATAGCAGGCGAAGATAATGAGGTGTGGAATAGTGAAATCAATATGTAGGTATATGGGCAGATTATAAGGGTATTGATGTAGAGTAACTGAGATAAAGTGTGCTAAAGAAAAGGGGCTTGGATTGAGAAAGAAGGAAAGGGGAGGGAAATGGATAGAAAATCAAAACAGAGAATAGACAGCCGGTTTATGGTATTACTACCTGGTCCAGAAATGGAAAATATTCCAGCGTGTCTAGAAAAAAGAAGAAACAGTAGTTATTGAAAATAAATGACATAACCATCGCAGATGGTATTTATAGAAAATTATTTATGCATAGATAGTACATTATAATAGGTGATGTAATTATGATAAGATGGATTTTCTGAACCCAATTTTATAGACCTTCATGATTATGTCAATAAGACAAATTCCCTGTTTAATCCCTTCAGGGCCAAGGTCTGTAGTGTGTGGATCCAATAGGATTCTCGTTCCTTAAGGAGGCAAATATGATTGCCGCCCTTATGGGGTCTCTGTATTTGTTCAATGATTTGAAATTTGAACAGGGACAGATTATGATTTGATTTGTGAAAATGTTCTGGTATGGGTAACCAAATTTTATTGCACCGAATGATTGATTTGTGACTGGCTATGCGGTCTCGTATGTGTTGTGTGGTTTCACCAATGTAAACTGGTCCACACGGATATTTAATTAAAGGGGTTTTCCACCTTTGAAAAACAATTATGCAATACATTTTAAACATGTAATAAACTATCTTTGTAATATACTTACCATTTCAAAGCTGTCGATGTCTTCTAATACCAAGTAGTGTCACATGACTCGTCATCATCGTAACTTTTCTCTTCTACCGACAGCCCGTCTGGTTTTCTTCCATCCTGACTTCTGGACGAGCACCTCTTCCGAGGCTTCCATACGAACGGTGCGTCATCTGTGACGTCCCTGTCGTGGGCTTTTCCGGCGTCTTGACGAAGTAGCGCCTGCGTGTTCGAAGATATTTTTAATATAATCACGCATGCGCAGTGAAATCCAGAAATGTACCAGAGCAAACACAAGCAGGAAAACAAACAAGCACAATGGTAAAATAAAATTAAACAAATTCGATAATGATTTACAGGGGCTTTATTAACCCCTTAAGGTCGCAGCCTTTATTTAACCCTTCAGGCATTTCACAAAAATTAAAGCAAAGTAGAGGTGAAATTTGCAAATTTAATTTTTCTTGCTGAATTTCAATTGTATTCAATTTTTTTCTGTAACACAGAAGGTTTTACCAGAGAAACACTACTAAATATGTATTGTCCAGATTCTGCAGTTTTCATAAATGTCCCACATGTGGCTCTACTGCGCTCGTGGACTAAAACACAAGCCCCAGAAGCAAAGAAGCACCTAGTGCATTTTGAGGCCTCTTTTTTATTAGAATATATTTTAGGCAGCATGCCAGGTTTGAAGAGGTGTTGAGGTAAACTACACCCCTCAAGGAATTCATTTATGGTTGTTGTTACCATTTTGACCCCACAGTTTTTACACAGCACATATTTGAATTGGGCTGCGAAATTATAAAAAATGACATTTTTTCCAATAAGATGTCATTTTTTAACAAAATTTCTTATTTTCACAAGGAACAAAATACCCCATTTTGTTGCCCAATTTCTCCTGAGTGCAGCAATACCCCATTTGTGGCGATAAACTGCCGTTTGGGCCCATGAGTGGCCTCAGAAGGGAAGGAGCGCTGTGTGTTCTTTGGAGTGCAGATTTTGCTGGATTGGTTTCCGGGTGCCATGTCGCATTTGCAGAGCCCCAGAGGTATCAAAGCAATGGAAACCCACCAGAAGTGTCCCCATTTTGGAAACTACACCCCTCAAGGAATTAATTGATGGGTAATGTGACCATTTTGACCCCATAGTTTCTTCACAGAACTTATTTGAATTGGGCTGGGAATTCAAACAAAATAATTTTTTTCCAATAATACAGACTCTCCCTTGAAGATAGTGCCACACACAACCTCCCCTTATAGATAATGCCACAAACAACCGCTCTTGCAGATAGTGCCACATAAACACACTTGTAGATAGTGCCACAGTTCCCCCCTTGTAGATAGTGCCACAAATCCCACTTGTAGGTAGTGCCACAACAATCTGAGCTGCTCCACAGCCTCATGAGCAACCTGAGACGGGATCCTTGCGTAGGCTGGCATGATGATCACAACATCACGATGGCCTGTGCAGGGATCCTGTTCCTGTGCCTTATAGGCTGCTGGCCTAACGTGGCCTAAAGATGCAGATACAATTAAACGTGGCAGTCGCCCGGTCTGGTGCTAGAGGCGCAACAGAGAAAGAGGGGGTCCGTGCTGCCCGGCCCGTCACATAATGCTGTTTGTCAGGCCGTGGCACGGGCCCCTCACGCCGCGGGCCGCATAGCAGCCGCTATGGCTGTTACAGTGGTAGTTATGCCATGCCACTGGTTACAGTACATAGTTACACAATTGATAAGGTTGAAGAAAAGAAACAAGTCCATCAAGTTCAACCTATAATACAACCGTGTTGATCCAGAGGGAGGGAAAAACAGCCATGAGGTGGATGCCAATTGCCTGATTAGGGGGAAAAAGTCCTCCCCAACTTCAAATATGGCAGTCAGAGAAAATCCCTGAATCAACGCCCCGACTCCAGAATCTAGTACTCTAACATGAAATATTATATTTTTCAAGAAAGGCATCAAGGCCCTTCTTGAAGTTGTTCAAGGAATCAACCTTTACAACATCCTGTGGCAAAGAGTTCCATAGTCTCACTGCTCTTACAGTAAAGAATCCCCATCTGTGATGATGGTAAAACCTTTTTGTGGTGAAGGTGAAATGTTTAAAGTCACGCTATGTTCACGCATGTCTGATTGTTGAATTTTTAAAGAATCTGCAGCTGAAATCCAAAGCTAAAACTCAAATTTCTATACCTGATGGTGTGTTTTTAGGGGTCAATGAAAGTCTGCTCAACTAAGGAAAAATTATACCTTAAATGCACACGTGACACTACGATCACGTTGGATTTCGGTTTGCATCAAGTTGCAACAAAGTATATATAATACGTTGGCTATCTCTGCTACAATTTGATTTTAACCCACCACAACAAAGTTGTAAATACTTTGGAGACTCTTGCAGGACACACGGGACTGTGTAAACAATCTAATCCACATGGCAAATGAGGTTCAGTTAACCCGAACAGAACTAGCTGAGAAAGTCTTTGGCGGTAACGATAATTTAACTGAAAATGAATCTAATATGGAGGACCTTTTCCATAGTCTTGAAAAACATCTGGCCCAACAAGCCAAAATTTGGTGGGATCTCACCACTCTCAAAAACTACATTGCAAAGGATATGATCCCAAGAGGCCTAAGACTGAGAAAAACACCAACCTTCATTTACACTGAAGATTTCATTAAAGAATGGAACGAAACGCTATCTGACTGTTCTATCAAATTAATGAAATTGATCACCAAACAGGAAGAACTTAAACTATTGGAACTGGACACACAAATATTGGACAATAGGAAACAGTTAGAGGTTTTTTCCAGCTCACCTTCCTTTTCTTTTCTCCATTCGCGCACATCATCGGCCATTGACAAACTTGATCGATCTATAGCAGAAACGAAAAAAAGCAAGTTTAAACGAGACACTAAGGACTATGCACTAAATGAAATTTATACCTGGAATAAGAAAGAAAGAAATTATAACAGACCTAGACCTATCCTCAAAAAATGAAACTATCAATATAAACAATATAAAGATTTACCCAACAGAGTAAGCTTTAGCTCAACTGAGCCAGACTCAGCTGAAGGTTTCTCAGAAGATGAGAATATGAGAACACGGTCTTACTCCAATCACAGACAAGATACCACAGGTCATCAGTCAAAAAACGAGGAAGGAGGGGCGGTAGGAAGCACAAACAGACCAAACCAAGATCAAAATCGCCGCCTCCGTCCCCGAAAATTCCAACATTATTAGAATCGAATGTTACAAATTTATCTTCCATGTCGTTAACCAAGGAACAAAATCAAGTATTATCATTGGGCCTCAATTTTGCCCCAAAGAACAATTTCAACCTGTTCAACACAATACTTGATATCAACAAATTCATCCGCAATTTGACGGTCAAAAAACATTTCTTTGTACCAGAAACAACTACTGAGATCATCAATACTATGACACCTTTATCAAATATAACCAATGCCATTGAAGGATTACCAGCAGACACATCTCATGTCCAGTCCAATTTCTCGTTTCAGGAACTCACAACCATTGTGTGCCTGGAACACCTGTGCACTGATAAAGCTGATCAAACAGTCATGACTGCTGCTAACTTTGAAACATCAAACCCTAAATTTTAGCCAATTAGTTCACGGACAGACTCAATGGACCAATTTCAGATGGTACTAGAAAGAGAATTACAAATTCTGGCAGATGGCATAAAATCCCAACAACAACAAACAAATATGACAGCTGGTTTGAAAAAACAGCCAAATCATTACAGGACAATAAAGAACTAATTATCAAGATGTCAGATAAAGGTGGCAATGTCACGGTCATGAACAAACACGACTACAAATTATCTATTCTGACCATGCTATCTGACGAAACAACCTACAAGATTTTAGACAAAAATCCAGTGGAAAACATCAAAACCAATATGAAAAAGCTACTTATTGATGGCCTACAACAAGGCTTCATTACCCAAAAACAGCTGGATTTTATATATATTGAGCAACCTATCACTCCGATAATCCACGCACTTCCAAAAACACACAAAAAAATTCACCCTCCACCGATGAGACCCATAGTCTCAGGTATTGGATCAATATTAGAGAGATTATCTGAATGGCTCGACACATTGTTGCAACCTCTAGTACAGAGAACACCCGGCTTTCTAAGTGATACCAAAAACGTCCTAAATTCGTTATACAACTTACGGTGGCAAGAAAACTACACATGGCTCACATGTGACGTGGTCTCATTATATACCTCAATTCCCCATCAAATAGCCTACACTGCTTTGGAAGAGTATTTGTCCACACATAGCAGTTATGATAAAAAATTCCAAATATATATACTGGAAGTTCTGGTGTTTCTAATGACGAACAATTACTTCCAATTTGATGGAAAATATTATCTTCAATTAAGGGGGGTATCCATGGGGGCAAAATTCTCCCCTTCAGTGGCAAATTTGGTCATGTCGTGGTGGGAGCAGTCCCACATCTTCTCCAGCAACAATTTATATGGCAACTTTATTGAATGGTACGGTAGATACATTGATGATATTCTACTCATATGGAAAGGGGACATCAACATCATCCCAGTGTTCGTTGAGACTTTGAACCATAATCAATGTAATCTCAAATTTACTTACAACTATGACACCACTGAGATTGTCTTCCTGGATTTAAAGTTAAGTGGCAAAGTAGGCCAGACCATATCTACCCAAACATACCGCAAACCAACAGCATCCAATAACATACTTCATGCCAAAAGCAACCATTCGAAACAAACCATTCGGGCCATACCAGTGGGGGAGATGCACCGAGCGAAACGGAACTGTAGTTCACACTATCATTTCAAACTAGAAGAAGAACAAATAAAATCCAGACTCTCAAAAAGAGGATATCCGCAATGGTCACTCAATAGAGCAAGTGATATCATGTCAAAAAAATCTAGAACACAGCTACTTGAGTGCCACAACAAAACCACCACTAAGCAAACCACCAAAGGTCAGCCTACATTAATTCTTCAACAGAGTAACCAATTCTCCCAAATCAAAAATCTAGTTAACCAATACTTACCGATTCTTATGGAGGACGATAGTCTGCGCACCATCCTGGCAGGAGGAATTAGAGTAGTAGCCCGTAAAGCACCGTCCCTAGGCAGCGCCCTATCTCCGTCCTTTTTCAGTTCAAACGACAAAACCAAAACCACATGGTTAGAAACAAAAGGTTTTTACAGGTGTGGTCAACACCCCTGTAAAGTTTGCTCTTACGCGTACCCCACCAAAAATTTCAGCAACTCTACTCAAACAGACACATTTATCATCCAAAATTACATTAACTGTAACACGGAATCTGTTATCTATATAATTGAGTGTACAGAGTGCCATTTGAAATACGTGGGCTGCACAAACCGGAAATTAAAAACTAGAATACTGGAACACCTCAGTTATGTCAGGAATCCGAATATTGTGAACATTTCTAACGCATCAAAACACTTCATACATAAACATAATAGGACAACCAAAACCTTTCGTTGCTACGCTATCGAAAAAATTCATCTGCCCAAAAGAGGAGGAGACATAAAAAACAAAACCCACCTAAGAGAAGCCTACTGGATCTATAGATTAAAAACAAGATTTCCAGATGGCCTTAATCTAAGAAAGGAACTCATGTTCCAATATTAATCTATGAGTGAGGCTACCAGGGTCATACCACCTCTCCATACACAGTCCCAACAATTTATCACAAGATCCAACATAATATATTTTGACATCTTGTTCTAATTAGAGATTCTCCATATACTCTTGATTTTAACAATCACCCCCCGTGGTGCATGCATAACATATGCTGATTGACATGCATTACACCCCCACACTATAGATTTTAGCCTTCATCTCACTTTTCCTTACCCGTGCACCTATGATCCAATGACCTAAACTAGTGAAAATTGAATTCTAGATGCGCAAGATATTTTAAACTGGCCATTCTCTGTCATACCAACATCATAATAATTTTTTATCCGATTGGTAATCAGCCATGTCTATAGATATAGTCACACCAGTATTGACATTTCCTATTAAACATCACTTATGTATAAGTCTTGATAACCAGAAAGGAACCTAATACTTACCCACTATGTGTGATCGTACCAGGATGACATTTGTTCGTCCAGATTGCACGTAGTGATTCGTCCTGCATGTTTGCGTTCCACATGGTCACGTGATCTGGAACGCACATGTGACTACCAATCACGATCTATACTACAAGCTTTATTAACAATTCAGTTATACATCCAACAAGGCAAAACTTAAAATATTACCAAATAAATGATTACAAGATGCTTTGCTGATTATGTTGCGTAATAAATGACGAATACTCACTAGACATGAAAGCGGGCGCATCTAACGCCAACACCATCCCACTTCCGGGTTGCGTTCCATGTGACACGCAGAGTCGTGGAACGCAATCAGGACTCAGCTGTTACCCCGGACATAGTATAAATCTGCCAGCGCGCCAGTTTCAAAACACACTACAGCCAAGTCTAAGGACGTCGATATCGTCCGAAACGCGTAGGCTTTACAGGATTATATTTTCCCATTATCTACACACCAGGACCATACTCTAATGGACTTTTAATGAAAATCAAATTAAACTTGGAAATTTTTTTTCCATTTTACCTCTACCGAAGCGCTGGATTTAACCTCCTTGTTACCTCTGTTCCTGCATCGTGTGCCGACACGAAAAAGATCCAGGCGCTGACAGCGACACCCAATTTTTGTGTCAGGTGAGCTGGAGGATTCCCCCCCTTGTTTCCCACTACTATGAAATCGGTGTTTTTCTCACGTGCTCACATCTGTCTAAATGTCCACAACTGAACAACAGTGAGTTCAGCAGAATATCTGTGTATACTGTTGTCGTTGCATTCTATACCTGATGGTGTGTTTTTAGGGGTCAATGAAAGTCTGCTCAACTAAGGAAAAATTATACCTTAAATGCACACGTGACACTACGATCACGTTGGATTTCGGTTTGCATCAAGTTGCAACAAAGTATATATAATACGTTGGCTATCTCTGCTACAATTTGATTTTAACCCACCACAACAAAGTTGTAAATACTTTGGAGACTCTTGCAGGACACACGGGACTGTGTAAACAATCTAATCCACATGGCAAATGAGGTTCAGTTAACCCGAACAGAACTAGCTGAGAAAGTCTTTGGCGGTAACGATAATTTAACTGAAAATGAATCTACTATGGAGGACCTTTTCCATAGTCTTGAAAAACATCTGGCCCAACAAGCCAAAATTTGGTGGGATCTCACCACTCTCAAAAACTACATTGCAAAGGATATGATCCCAAGAGGCCTAAG
Source organism: Rhinoderma darwinii (assembly GCF_050947455.1). NCBI lineage: Eukaryota > Metazoa > Chordata > Amphibia > Anura > Rhinodermatidae > Rhinoderma > Rhinoderma darwinii. Next base: position 274,070,862 of record NC_134690.1, on the reverse strand, counting down.
ACTGAGAAAAACACCAACCTTCATTTACACTGAAGATTTCATTAAAGAATGGAACAAAACGCTATCTGACTGTTCTATCAAATTAATGAAATTGATCACCAAACAGGAAGAACTTAAACTATTGGAACTGGACACACAAATATTGGACAATAGGAAACAGTTAGAGGTTTTTTCCAGCTCACCTTCCTTTTCTTTTCTCCATTCGCGCACATCATCGGCCATTGACAAACCTGATCGATCTATAGCAGAAACGAAAAAAAGCAAGTTTAAACGAGACACTAAGGACTATGCACTAAATGAAATTTATACCTGGAATAAGAAAGAAAGAAATTATAACAGACCTAGACCTATCCTCAAAAAACGAAACTATCAATATAAACAATATAAAGATTTACCCAACAGAGTAAGCTTTAGCTCAACTGAGCCAGACTCAGCTGAAGGTTTCTCAGAAGATGAGAATATGAGAACACGGTCTTACTCCAATCACAGACAAGATACCACAGGTCATCAGTCAAAAAACGAGGAAGGAGGGGCGGTAGGAAGCACAAACAGACCAAACCAAGATCAAAATCGCCGCCTCCGTTCCCGAAAATTCCAACATTATTAGAATCGAATGTTACAAATTTATCTTCCATGTCGTTAACCAAGGAACAAAATCAAGTATTATCATTGGGCCTCAATTTTGCCCCAAAGAACAATTTCAACCTGTTCAACACAATACTTGATATCAACAAATTCATCCGCAATTTGACGGTCAAAAAACATTTCTTTGTACCAGAAACAACTACTGAGATCATCAATACTATGACACCTTTATCAAATATAACCAATGCCATTGAAGGATTACCAGCAGACACATCTCATGTCCAGTCCAATTTCTCGTTTCAGGAACTCACAACCATTGTGTGCCTGGAACACCTGTGCACTGATAAACCTGATCAAACAGTCATGACTGCTGCTAACTTTGAAACATCAAACCCTAAATTTTATCCAATTAGTTCACGGACAGACTCAATGGACCAATTTCAGATGGTACTAGAAAGAGAATTACAAATTCTGGCAGATGGCATAAAATCCCAACAACAACAAACAAATATGACAGCTGGTTTGAAAAAAGCAGCCAAATCATTACAGGACAATAAAGAACTAATTATCAAGATGTCAGATAAAGGTGGCAATGTCACGGTCATGAACAAACACGACTACAAATTATCTATTCTGACCATGCTATCTGACGAAACAACCTACAAGATTTTAGACAAAAATCCAGTGGAAAACATCAAAACCAATATGAAAAAGCTACTTATTGATGGCCTACAACAAGGCTTCATTACCCAAAAACAGCTGGATTTTATATATATTGAGCAACCTATCACTCCGATAATCCACGCACTTCCAAAAACACACAAAAAAATTCACCCTCCACCGATGAGACCCATAGTCTCAGGTATTGGATCAATATTAGAGAGATTATCTGAATGGCTCGACACATTGTTGCAACCTCTAGTACAGAGAACACCCGGCTTTCTAAGTGATACCAAAAACGTCCTAAATTCGTTATACAACTTACGGTGGCAAGAAAACTACACATGGCTCACATGTGACGTGGTCTCATTATATACCTCAATTCCCCATCAAATAGCCTACACTGCTTTGGAAGAGTATTTGTCCACACATAGCAGTTATGATAAAAAATTCCAAATATATATACTGGAAGTTCTGGTGTTTCTAATGACGAACAATTACTTCCAATTTGATGGAAAATATTATCTTCAATTAAGGGGGGTATCCATGGGGGCAAAATTCTCCCCTTCAGTGGCAAATTTGGTCATGTCGTGGTGGGAGCAGTCCCACATCTTCTCCAGCAACAATTTATATGGCAACTTTATTGAATGGTACGGTAGATACATTGATGATATTCTACTCATATGGAAAGGGGACATCAACATCATCCCAGTGTTCGTTGAGACTTTGAACCATAATCAATGTAATCTCAAATTTACTTACAACTATGACACCACTGAGATTGTCTTCCTGGATTTAAAGTTAAGTGGCAAAGTAGGCCAGACCATATCTACCCAAACATACCGCAAACCAACAGCATCCAATAACATACTTCATGCCAAAAGCAACCATTCGAAACAAACCATTCGGGCCATACCAGTGGGGGAGATGCACCGAGCGAAACGGAACTGTAGTTCACACTATCATTTCAAACTAGAAGAAGAACAAATAAAATCCAGACTCTCAAAAAGAGGATATCCGCAATGGTCACTCAATAGAGCAAGTGATATCATGTCAAAAAAATCTAGAACACAGCTACTTGAGTACCACAACAAAACCACCACTAAGCAAACCACCAAAGGTCAGCCTACATTAATTCTTCAACAGAGTAACCAATTCTCCCAAATCAAAAATCTAGTTAACCAATACTTACCGATTCTTATGGAGGACGATAGTCTGCGCACCATCCTGGCAGGAGGAATTAGAGTAGTAGCCCGTAAAGCACCGTCCCTAGGCAGCGCCCTATCTCCGTCCTTTTTCAGTTCAAACGACAAAACCAAAACCACATGGTTAGAAACAAAAGGTTTTTACAGGTGTGGTCAACACCCCTGTAAAGTTTGCTCTTACGCGTACCCCACCAAAAATTTCAGCAACTCTACTCAAACAGACACATTTATCATCCAAAATTACATTAACTGTAACACGGAATCTGTTATCTATATAATTGAGTGTACAGAGTGCCATTTGAAATACGTGGGCTGCACAAACCGGAAATTAAAAACTAGAATACTGGAACACCTCAGTTATGTCAGGAATCCGAATATTGTGAACATTTCTAACGCATCAAAACACTTCATACATAAACATAATAGGACAACCAAAACCTTTCGTTGCTACGCTATCGAAAAAATTCATCTGCCCAAAAGAGGAGGAGACATAAAAAACAAAACCCACCTAAGAGAAGCCTACTGGATCTATAGATTAAAAACAAGATTTCCAGATGGCCTTAATCTAAGAAAGGAACTCATGTTCCAATATTAATCTATGAGTGAGGCTACCAGGGTCATACCACCTCTCCATACACAGTCCCAACAATTTATCATAAGATCCAACATAATATATTTTGACATCTTGTTCTAATTAGAGATTCTCCATATACTCTTGATTTTAACAATCACCCCCCGTGGTGCATGCATAACATATGCTGATTGACATGCATTACACCCCCACACTATAGATTTTAGCCTTCATCTCACTTTTCCTTACCCGTGCACCTATGATCCAATGACCTAAACTAGTGAAAATTGAATTCTAGATGCGCAAGATATTTTAAACTGGCCATTCTCTGTCATACCAACATCATAATAATTTTTTATCCGATTGGTAATCAGCCATGTCTATAGATATAGTCACACCAGTATTGACATTTCCTATTAAACATCACTTATGTATAAGTCTTGATAACTATAAAGGAACCTAATACTTACCCACCATGTGTGATCGTACCAGGATGACATTTGTTCGTCCAGATTGCACGTAGTGATTCGTCCTGCATGTTTGCGTTCCACATGGTCACGTGATCTGGAACGCACATGTGACTACCAATCACGATCTATACTACAAGCTTTATTAACAATTCAGTTATACATCCAACAAGGTAAAACTTAAAATATTACCAAATAAATGATTACAAGATGCTTTGCTGATTATGTTGCGTAATAAATGACGAATACTCACTAGACATGAAAGCGGGCGCATCTAACGCCAACACCATCTCACTTCCGGGTTGCGTTCCATGTGACACGCAGAGTCGTGGAACGCAATCAGGACTCAGCTGTTACCCCGGACATAGTATAAATCTGCCAGCGCGCCAGTTTCAAAACACACTACAGCCAAGTCTAAGGACGTCGATATCGTCCGAAACGCGTAGGCTTTACAGGATTATATTTTCCCATTATCTACACACCAGGACCATACTCTAATGGACTTTTAATGAAAATCAAATTAAACTTGGAAATTTTTTTTCCATTTTACCTCTACCGAAGCGCTGGATTTAACCTCCTTGTTACCTCTGTTCCTGCATCGTGTGCCGACACGAAAAAGATCCAGGCGCTGACAGCGACACCCAATTTTTGTGTCAGGTGAGCTGGAGGATTCCTCCCCTTGTTTCCCACTACTATGAAATCGGTGTTTTTCTCACGTGCTCACATCTGTCTAAATGTCCACAACTGAACAACAGTGAGTTCAGCAGAATATCTGTGTATACTGTTGTCGTTGCATTCTATACCTGATGGTGTGTTTTTAGGGGTCAATGAAAGTCTGCTCAACTAAGGAAAAATTATACCTTAAATGCACACGTGACACTACGATCACGTTGGATTTCGGTTTGCATCAAGTTGCAACAAAGTATATATAATACGTTGGCTATCTCTGCTACAATTTGATTTTAACCCACCACAACAAAGTTGTAAATACTTTGGAGACTCTTGCAGGACACACGGGACTGTGTAAACAATCTAATCCACATGGCAAATGAGGTTCAGTTAACCCGAACAGAACTAGCTGAGAAAGTCTTTGGCGGTAACGATAATTTAACTGAAAATGAATCTACTATGGAGGACCTTTTCCATAGTCTTGAAAAACATCTGGCCCAACAAGCCAAAATTTGGTGGGATCTCACCACTCTCAAAAACTACATTGCAAAGGATATGATCCCAAGAGGCCTAAGACTGAGAAAAACACCAACCTTCATTTACACTGAAGATTTCATTAAAGAATGGAACGAAACGCTATCTGACTGTTCTATCAAATTAATGAAATTGATCACCAAACAGGAAGAACTTAAACTATTGGAACTGGACACACAAATATTGGACAATAGGAAACAGTTAGAGGTTTTTTCCAGCTCACCTTCCTTTTCTTTTCTCCATTCGCGCACATCATCGGCCATTGACAAACTTGATCGATCTATAGCAGAAACGAAAAAAAGCAAGTTTAAACGAGACACTAAGGACTATGCACTAAATGAAATTTATACCTGGAATAAGAAAGAAAGAAATTATAACAGACCTAGACCTATCCTCAAAAAACGAAACTATCAATATAAACAATATAAAGATTTACCCAACAGAGTAAGCTTTAGCTCAACTGAGCCAGACTCAGCTGAAGGTTTCTCAGAAGATGAGAATATGAGAACACGGTCTTACTCCAATCACAGACAAGATACCACAGGTCATCAGTCAAAAAACGAGGAAGGAGGGGCGGTAGGAAGCACAAACAGACCAAACCAAGATCAAAATCGCCGCCTCCGTTCCCGAAAATTCCAACATTATTAGAATCGAATGTTACAAATTTATCTTCCATGTCGTTAACCAAGGAACAAAATCAAGTATTATCATTGGGCCTCAATTTTGCCCCAAAGAACAATTTCAACCTGTTCAACACAATACTTGATATCAACAAATTCATCCGCAATTTGACGGTCAAAAAACATTTCTTTGTACCAGAAACAACTACTGAGATCATCAATACTATGACACCTTTATCAAATATAACCAATGCCATTGAAGGATTACCAGCAGACACATCTCATGTCCAGTCCAATTTCTCGTTTCAGGAACTCACAACCATTGTGTGCCTGGAACACCTGTGCACTGATAAACCTGATCAAACAGTCATGACTGCTGCTAACTTTGAAACATCAAACCCTAAATTTTATCCAATTAGTTCACGGACAGACTCAATGGACCAATTTCAGATGGTACTAGAAAGAGAATTACAAATTCTGGCAGATGGCATAAAATCCCAACAACAACAAACAAATATGACAGCTGGTTTGAAAAAAGCAGCCAAATCATTACAGGACAATAAAGAACTAATTATCAAGATGTCAGATAAAGGTGGCAATGTCACGGTCATGAACAAACACGACTACAAATTATCTATTCTGACCATGCTATCTGACGAAACAACCTACAAGATTTTAGACAAAAATCCAGTGGAAAACATCAAAACCAATATGAAAAAGCTACTTATTGATGGCCTACAACAAGGCTTCATTACCCAAAAACAGCTGGATTTTATATATATTGAGCAACCTATCACTCCGATAATCCACGCACTTCCAAAAACACACAAAAAAATTCACCCTCCACCGATGAGACCCATAGTCTCAGGTATTGGATCAATATTAGAGAGATTATCTGAATGGCTCGACACATTGTTGCAACCTCTAGTACAGAGAACACCCGGCTTTCTAAGTGATACCAAAAACGTCCTAAATTCGTTATACAACTTACGGTGGCAAGAAAACTACACATGGCTCACATGTGACGTGGTCTCATTATATACCTCAATTCCCCATCAAATAGCCTACACTGCTTTGGAAGAGTATTTGTCCACACATAGCAGTTATGATAAAAAATTCCAAATATATATACTGGAAGTTCTGGTGTTTCTAATGACGAACAATTACTTCCAATTTGATGGAAAATATTATCTTCAATTAAGGGGGGTATCCATGGGGGCAAAATTCTCCCCTTCAGTGGCAAATTTGGTCATGTCGTGGTGGGAGCAGTCCCACATCTTCTCCAGCAACAATTTATATGGCAACTTTATTGAATGGTACGGTAGATACATTGATGATATTCTACTCATATGGAAAGGGGACATCAACATCATCCCAGTGTTCGTTGAGACTTTGAACCATAATCAATGTAATCTCAAATTTACTTACAACTATGACACCACTGAGATTGTCTTCCTGGATTTAAAGTTAAGTGGCAAAGTAGGCCAGACCATATCTACCCAAACATACCGCAAACCAACAGCATCCAATAACATACTTCATGCCAAAAGCAACCATTCGAAACAAACCATTCGGGCCATACCAGTGGGGGAGATGCACCGAGCGAAACGGAACTGTAGTTCACACTATCATTTCAAACTAGAAGAAGAACAAATAAAATCCAGACTCTCAAAAAGAGGATATCCGCAATGGTCACTCAATAGAGCAAGTGATATCATGTCAAAAAAATCTAGAACACAGCTACTTGAGTACCACAACAAAACCACCACTAAGCAAACCACCAAAGGTCAGCCTACATTAATTCTTCAACAGAGTAACCAATTCTCCCAAATCAAAAATCTAGTTAACCAATACTTACCGATTCTTATGGAGGACGATAGTCTGCGCACCATCCTGGCAGGAGGAATTAGAGTAGTAGCCCGTAAAGCACCGTCCCTAGGCAGCGCCCTATCTCCGTCCTTTTTCAGTTCAAACGACAAAACCAAAACCACATGGTTAGAAACAAAAGGTTTTTACAGGTGTGGTCAACACCCCTGTAAAGTTTGCTCTTACGCGTACCCCACCAAAAATTTCAGCAACTCTACTCAAACAGACACATTTATCATCCAAAATTACATTAACTGTAACACGGAATCTGTTATCTATATAATTGAGTGTACAGAGTGCCATTTGAAATACGTGGGCTGCACAAACCGGAAATTAAAAACTAGAATACTGGAACACCTCAGTTATGTCAGGAATCCGAATATTGTGAACATTTCTAACGCATCAAAACACTTCATACATAAACATAATAGGACAACCAAAACCTTTCGTTGCTACGCTATCGAAAAAATTCATCTGCCCAAAAGAGGAGGAGACATAAAAAACAAAACCCACCTAAGAGAAGCCTACTGGATCTATAGATTAAAAACAAGATTTCCAGATGGCCTTAATCTAAGAAAGGAACTCATGTTCCAATATTAATCTATGAGTGAGGCTACCAGGGTCATACCACCTCTCCATACACAGTCCCAACAATTTATCATAAGATCCAACATAATATATTTTGACATCTTGTTCTAATTAGAGATTCTCCATATACTCTTGATTTTAACAATCACCCCCCGTGGTGCATGCATAACATATGCTGATTGACATGCATTACACCCCCACACTATAGATTTTAGCCTTCATCTCACTTTTCCTTACCCGTGCACCTATGATCCAATGACCTAAACTAGTGAAAATTGAATTCTAGATGCGCAAGATATTTTAAACTGGCCATTCTCTGTCATACCAACATCATAATAATTTTTTATCCGATTGGTAATCAGCCATGTCTATAGATATAGTCACACCAGTATTGACATTTCCTATTAAACATCACTTATGTATAAGTCTTGATAACTATAAAGGAACCTAATACTTACCCACCATGTGTGATCGTACCAGGATGACATTTGTTCGTCCAGATTGCACGTAGTGATTCGTCCTGCATGTTTGCGTTCCACATGGTCACGTGATCTGGAACGCACATGTGACTACCAATCACGATCTATACTACAAGCTTTATTAACAATTCAGTTATACATCCAACAAGGTAAAACTTAAAATATTACCAAATAAATGATTACAAGATGCTTTGCTGATTATGTTGCGTAATAAATGACGAATACTCACTAGACATGAAAGCGGGCGCATCTAACGCCAACACCATCCCACTTCCGGGTTGCGTTCCATGTGACACGCAGAGTCGTGGAACGCAATCAGGACTCAGCTGTTACCCCGGACATAGTATAAATCTGCCAGCGCGCCAGTTTCAAAACACACTACAGCCAAGTCTAAGGACGTCGATATCGTCCGAAACGCGTAGGCTTTACAGGATTATATTTTCCCATTATCTACACACCAGGACCATACTCTAATGGACTTTTAATGAAAATCAAATTAAACTTGGAAAATTTTTTTCCATTTTACCTCTACCGAAGCGCTGGATTTAACCTCCTTGTTACCTCTACTCAAATTTCTACTTTGGATATGCCAGCGGATCCGCAAGCGGAATATTCCCATTGCAATTCAATGGAGGTAATTCATGGATTTTCCGTACAAATAATGAACATTCTGTAGATTTTTTCTGTCCAAATAATGAACATGCTGTCGATTTTTTTACGTCCAAATAATGAACATGCTGTCGATTTTAAAATCTGATGATAGTTCATTATTTTGAGCTTTGCTTTTCCACTGCATGTAAATGGGGTTTCTGCATCTAATTGCTCATTTAAATTCTGAACTTGTGAACATGGCCTCACTTTAGTACGACCCATTCTACTACCAATGTTTGTCAACTGTCAATGGAGATGGCATGGCTGTGTGCTTGATTTTATGCACCTGTTTGCAATTGTCAAAAATATTTTAAATGTGTGAACCTAAAAGTGCTATGTATTATGTCACTGGAGCTCACAGCTCTGCTGACACAAGAGCCTACATGGGGGGATGGCTATTCTATTTCAAGTTGTTTAGTTTATGGCTTTGCATTTCAGCTGTTCCAAAGGCAACGTGAGAAAACGTGATGACATTGTATTTCTTATGGCTAAAGATATGTATTAAAGAGGGGATGGGAAGACTGCATATTACCATATTTAGAATGCTCATGCTTTGCAAGTATGAAGTTACCACCTACTCTCATTTTCCTATAAATAAAGATGGATCGCCCCCTGTGGGCAGAGACTGTTTGAACACTGAAGCTGCGTGTCATGGTCTCTCCGGCCGGCCTCTCTCAGATCCACCATTGAGAGAGCATTCCTTAATTTGGAACTCATAGACAAATGCAGATAATGTCCAACGTTAATGGACAATGTAAATTCTGCAGCGACATTACTTAGGGGCTCGTCCGGGATTCTCAACACAGATCGAAGGCGACAATCGAAGGTGGATGACGGCTAAGATAACGGAGAACTGCACACAAAACCGGTGAGTAAGAGATGTTATTCTTACTGTGCACTTCTCTTTTGTTTTAGCTGCCATTCAGGTATTGTCTCTTTTGACTATTTGGGAACCATGAACACCATTTGTCTATGAGCTGTATGTATGAATTATAGGAATAGGCGTGTGAGTAGAAATTAATCTGTGAGTGAATCTGTGAGAGGCTAAGATAAGGGAGCGTTTGTTTTCTGATCCCAAGATATACAGAAACAACCAAATACCGAGATAACACTAAATGGCCTGTCCGAAGTGTTCCCTCCGGCCCCTGGGTTTAGTCTGTATTAGGATTAGGTTGCAAATAAATCCTTGTAGAAGTGACGGGTAACCATCCAAGTGATTGTTAGGACTTTCGTGGATCCAGACTGTGACCCATAGGAGGCGCACCTGGCCGGAAGTAAGAGTACGTATGTGGGCTAATCCTCGGACGCCCGATCTGAATGAGTTGCTGATCATTAAGTTACATCTCTGTAACTAGAAAGTTTATAGAATATCCACGGGCCCCTGAGACAGTGAGATAGTTATAAATCACACCCATCCCTTTTAAATACAACAAGTTGTGATTTAACTGCTGTTTAGGAGACAGGATCCGAGACGTGGTTACCCCTATGACAGTCTAAAATATTTAGCAGAGTGCGTGGGGGGAAAATCCCATGATAGTCTAAAATATTTAGCAGAGTGCTTAGGGAGAAATACCCCAATGACAGACTAGAAATAGGCCCAGGAAGTAAGCCGAGAGTCTAGCAGAGTGCATGGGGACTTCTGACTCAAAGTATGCCCAAGGTAAAGTGCTGGCCAGCCGGGAATTGGGGCATAACATCCAAGGTACAGGGTGTGGAAAAACAGCAGCAGATATTGTTAGAAAACTATGCGGGGAAGGGTTTAGTGAAGAAACTAGAGAAAATAACGTAGAAATCGAGAAAGCCCATGTGGTGAAGTCCTCAGTTATACTAGATGGGATGGTTTCTTGAGAGATGATGGACCCCGGATTAGTAGACAGAGTTGCAGAGAACAGATAGAAGTGATTGAATGTACAAGAAATAGAAAACAAAAAAAAAATAAAAAAACACATGGGAGCACAGTTGTCAGTTGTCAGTAAGAATTAACCAGCGTCTAATTCTATAGATAGAGACATTCCAGCAGAAAAGAATGTGCCACCATATAATTCTTCTATGAACAGCTTTATAAACCAAAGGTTTCCAGAAACAAGAAGTTTCCAGGGGTGACATGCGATCAGTTATTAGCCAAACATTAGAGAAAGGCGTCATCTGAATTCATAAAGGAATCAATTAACTCTTCACTTCCTAACAAGGAAACATTGGGTGAAATGTTCAGGGATTATTGATAGAGAAATAGATAGCCGTGGATTAGGTATTGGCTAGAAATAGAGTTAAAGCCAATAGGATAATTTTAAGTGTAATGACCCCGGATTGTAGAAGGAGAAGTGAGATTGATAAAGTGAAGATTCTTATGGATTTCTATCCAGATATGATTGGTGGAATATACTGTATATCATCTGTCCTAAATTGTCACTAATGACATTTCCTCTCGTTATAGGTGTTTTCCAAGACATTTTAAACAATACTGTAAATCTTTTTCCTTTTTGGTTTATTTAACAGTCATTTTAATAATTGCATAGAATGTCTAACACGATATATTGTTAATCTATAGTAACCGTGTTAGACTAATAGAACTAATGATAAGAGAATAGCGTGTGTTGCTTACAAGAGCATGCCTCAGATATCCACTATGGGGAAAAAAAAACATGTGAAGAGGTTTTGTCATTGATTGACAGGAGCACATGGTGACATTTTGACCTTGTACCTCATAAGTTTTAGCTAGTAAGGGGTTAATGCTACATTCTTGGTTATCTGTAGTATATCTGTGTCTGCAGAAACTGCACATTTAGTGCAAAATAAGAACACAGGAATGAGTATTATATGTTATATGTTACGTTATATGTGTTTTATGTGTCGACCACAATGAAAAACTTCACATTCATATGTAAATTTAATATGATGCGCATTACTAAATGAAGATTATAGTTCATTGGATGAATAATCCAAGAATAATAGGAGTTTATACACAGTCATTCTAGTTATATACTTGTTTTACATAAGGTCACACACAAAAGTTATATAATGTGTGAGATTGGATTCTCAGTACTGAGAGTGTCTGGGAACAGCCGGTATTGTGAGTGACTGGTGTGCGCTGAACTATTTTTAAAGGGAAATGGTTTCTTTGAAATCACGACATAAGTGATTCGACAAGAAAGATTTTTATATGTCATTGTTACATTTTAGTTTATTATTATTTGATATTAACAAGTTTCTATTGGCATATGATGACGCATATAGTGCACAATATGTTTCAGCATTTGTGTTAATAGATTGGCTTATTTAATAATTGCATATACTAATTAAGGAAACAAATATTTTGCTATTTTGCAAAGCTCTATTATTTAATTATAAGAGTATCCTCTGGTTAATGATGGTATATACATTACATATGCACATGACACACACACACACACACACACACATATATATACACACAGAAACATATTGGGAATATATTTTATGAAATGAAAATGTAAATAAGATTACAGCATTCACAGGAGCTGTTGTCACGTTTATGGTGTCAGATTCCTGTCCAGTCAATCTTATAGTTTCTGACATCCTTGCAGCAATTCAGGTTGTCATTCAATATGTCTAATGGACAGATTGAAGTTACTGATGATATGCTAAATTTTATGTGTGCTGTACTCTATGGGGATTGCACTAGGATGACCCCACACCTCAGGAAATATTGAGGGCGGTCCTGTCCTCCTTCTGGGCACAGGGTAAACAGATGTAGGACGCATGTCTGTGGCCCCTGTGACTGTTAAAATTGTTTGCAAACAGCCCCAAACCTCAGTTGAAGCAGTGCCCTCCGAGCCTCCCACAGTTGAAAAGTATTGATAACCAGATAAGACAGTCTTTGGAGGCAGGGGTACTGAAGAAATGTGTATGTTCTTATAATAAGCCCCTCTCCCTGAGAATGCAAAAAAATGAAATAAAAAAAATTTGTACCTTCCGTCTTGTATCTGTGTAGTAGCAGCAGCTGCTCTTCTCAAAGAAAAGACAACAGACCGTGCTAAGATTAGCATCTAGTTCTCAGGGTGCCCCATGCTGTTAGTGAGATTCTTCATCAAACACACACTAAGCGCATGTCTACTAAGAATAAGACCAGTCTCATGGCCCCATATAAAATGAACCATATAAAGATGTACAGTGTTACAGTGTTGAACCCTACTACATTGCTTCCGCACGGTTCAACAGAGGAGGAAGAGATGGATATATGGTCAATGGAAAACTTTAGGGAATGGGATAAGTCTCAGGAAATAGTAGACAGTGATTTGATTCCCTAGTACCCAGATCATCAACATAATTGTCTTGAATTAATGAAAATAGAGATGAAAACATTAGAAAATGTAACAAAGGATCCAATATCTAATCCAGCTTTTGAGTTTCTTTTGTAGATGGTTCCAGGTACCACCATGAAGAATGCTACAAGACTGGGTATATACTGTCACCACCGAAACAGAGGTAATAAAGTAACAACCACTCCCATCCTCCGTGTCAGCACAGGAGGTGGAGGTGAAGGCACTCTCTGAGGTGTGTAGACTGTCTGAAGGTAAAACCACAAATATATACTGACTCTAGATATGCTTTTGGTATTGCACATGATTATGGCCTAATCTGGAGAAGCAGAGATTTTGTCTGGATCCACGGGTAAACCCATAATGTTGAGAGAGTGAGAGAACTGTTTGAGGCTCTGACACTGCCAAAGCTGGCAGGTATATGCAAAGTGCAAGCTCTTACTAAAGTGCAAGCTGCCCCCGAAGTGAGGGGAAATAGACTAGTAAATGAGGCTGCGAAAGCTGCGGCTCTCATGTCCCTCATAGAGGAGGACGTAGTATTCCTGACCAGCAAAGCATCTGGTGCTATAGACATGATACTATTAAGTAGACTACAAAGTCTAGCCACAAAAGAGGAAAAAGGACATTGGCAGACAAAAGGTGCCAGTGAAGGGGAGGATGGAATATGGAAGGTGGGTAACAGGTTGTGCCTACCCAGAGTCCTCTTCCCCATGATAACCCAACTAATGCACGGACCAACGCATGTGTCAAGAGAAGGAATGAGTGCAATGGTGACCAAATGGTGGGTACCCCCGGGGTTTCAGCAAGTGCTGCTGCCAGATTTGTCCAGAGGTGCATGATATGTGTCTGCCATAACATAGGCAAAACCAATTGGGTTGCAAAAAGGCAGATGGTAAAGGCAGACTACCCATATCAGCCATTGCAGATTGACTCAGTTACCAAAGGTGGGACAGTATGACATGTACCGGTCTGTGTAGATCTGTTCTCGAGGTGGCCTGAGGCGTGGCCAGTAACGTGGGCCACAGCAAAAGTAAAAAGATTGCTCTCAGAAGTGGTATGTAGATATGGGGTCCGTGAGACAATAGAAAGTGATAGAGGAACTCACTTTACTGGAGAGGAACTCCAACAAATCGTGCATGTCCTGGGCAGAGAGAAGCGTTTCACACCCCGTATCCCAAGAACAGTGGGAAGGTAGAAAGGTGGAATGGGACTTTGAAGTTAAAAATCCAGAAGGTCATGGCTGAAACCCATAAACCATGGACTGAGTGTCTGCTTATTGCCCTCTGACCTCATCAGTTATGTGGGAGATCTGGAAAAAATATCTCACGCAGATCTATAAATATGTTTATGATTCCATTCCAGATCCTAAGTGATAGGAGGACATTGTATACAGCCAGGGGACTGGGCCTGTTTAAAGAGACACCGTAAAGCACTGGAGCCGCACTGTGACGTCCGTACCAAGTCCTGCTCACAACTTCCACATCCGTTAAATTGGAAGGAAAGAACTTGGACACACGCCGGTCACTGCTGAAAGGTCCTCAATCACGATGATGAACTGTGGGTCTCGTCAAGCTCCGGCTGACCACCATCTTCTCTGTCATCTCTACTTTACCTATTGTCTAAATGATGAGCCAGAAGAAGAGTTTAATGACAAGTTTATCAAACATCAAGCGATATCAGTATTGACTAAATTGCTGGACTGTTGTATATATCTCCATTCAAAAACGATGCCATATCTGAAGATAGATGAAGTGATTGCCTTGGCCTTGTGGTCCCATCTCTTTTCCCTAGCGCTTAACCCTTACACTCCTGGAGTTGTCCTTCGTGTAATAGCAGCGTGGGCATTGGTTCCCTGTCTGTTTAACCGTGTAAGATATTCAAAGAGGGAAGCGCTGTGGAAAATAGATCTCAGGTCAGGAATACCGCCGCCCATGATTAGATGCTACCCCAATGACACCGTGTGATGTGTAAACATGGGTCAGGTTAATAAAAATGACATGTTGTTTGATGCTGTAAACCTCACCGGCTGTGAGTGAAGAGACACAAAATATGTATAGTCTGGGGATAAGAGCAACTGGCAGCTCCCAGTGCTCAGAGACAGCTAGAAAATGGTTAACGCAGGGCCTAGAAGGTGCAATACGAGGTAATCTAACTAATAAAGGGGGTGGCATTGATGAAAGCTACCGGACGGGACATGATCTTGTTCTCCTGGATTGCAGGAGTTTCATCACTCCAGGGATGTGCTTCAACCCAACATGTATGTCATATATGTGGCTATAAAGCATATAAGTGGTTGCCACCCGGGAGACCAGGAGTATGTACCCGAGCCAGATTACAATCAGCTACTTAGATAGAGATATATTATGTTTAAACTTGTAACATGTTTGATTGCAAAAGTATCAGCTTAAGAAAACATCACACGATATTAAAGTGCATGAGGTCCAGACCACCCACCACTCTAAGAACCGAGGTGGGAGGAAACATTCAGAGCCACCTGTTTACGTGACACTAAATGCTTCCACACCTGATAAAGTTATCTGTCAAGCCGTAGAAAACCACCAAGATAGATTGTATTGCCCGAACTGTGAAACCTGTAATCCCCTAAATCTTCATGTGTGCACAGTATTATGAATACACAAAATAACTCCTATAGCAAATACGGGGCTAGATGCTTAAAGCAAAGTGCAGCATACTACCCAAATAGTTCTGAAGGGCAACTCCTATATATACTTATATACACAAGAAAGAAGAGGAGCATAGAGGCCATAAATAAAAATAAATAGCTTTATTGAACACGTAAATACATACATAGAAAGCGTTAAAAAGGTACAATACAGGACAGGAGGACACTGTGAAATTCCAGTGTAAACACGACTAGAGAGACTCCCTAAAATATACAGGAGATGGTATAGGGTGATCAAGGAGATGGGTATAAGGTATGAGTGATACATGTATTAGTGGTAAATGTATTAAGCACTAGAAGCCATGTCATGGTATTCATACAGACAAATACATGTAGATGTATAGGCATAAAGTGAGATGCTAGTAGCAGGCAGGCAATGAGTCTAAAACCTAATGTACACGTGTGAGTCAAGTGCTAACAATAAACATGTTACAGGTCTAAAGACCAAATAGACCACTCAATCTTCCACTCCTGGAAAAACGTACCCATGTCAAATGTTTGGGGGAGTCAGACTGGCGTGCAGAGAACCCCAACGCACGTTTCGCGGTATGCTTCCTCAAGGGGTGTATCGTGTCTAAGGAAATGACAGCTTTAAATAGGAGGAGCCACAGGTGGATTCAGTGTTTCCTAATACACATGAGATCGCGGCGCACGTCTCATGCCGAGACCGGAAGTGAGGCATGCCCCACTTCCAGCGCCGGAGCGCACATCAAGGATCCCCGACGCGTACAGAGATCCCAGACATGCGCAGTGCGCTATAGGGGTCGGGAACGGGGCCGGCCACACACCGGCGTCACGCAGAAGAGGTGCGCATCTCATTGGATGAGGAACACAGAGGGAGGAAACAGGTATGTATCAGTGTACAGATACTGCGTTATAAGTAGTGGTAAATGCATGTTGCTAAAATTACCCCCCTAGTTCAAAAGGGGATATAAAAGTGAGGTGAACATACTCGAATGCACGGCGAATCATACTTAGAATGGTAAGGTTACGATAATAGGAAGACATACATTACACATACATTGGCATTATTGAAAAAATATATTAATATGAACGACATTCTAAATGAACAGTGAAAAACAAAAGGACAAAAATGAGGTAATATCCCAAAATAGGAATTACATACGAGGGGGAATAGATTCTCCCATAAAGAGATTAATAATAAGAGGTGTGGAAAAAGTGCACTGGTATTAAAATCATGAAGTGAAGATATTTAAAAATGTATAGGATATATACAAATTATGATATATACTCCCTATAGAACGGGGGCAAAAAAGCTCATATTTTAGCAAGAATAATAACAAAAGTACTGACAAAAATAGCAAAGGGATGTCTATACAGACAATTGGTTAGTGTAGATACATAATATAGATGAATCCCATATGTATCTTCTCCATCCATCTTCCAAAGAGGGTCCGGCTCAAGGTATCTAGATCTTGTCGAAATGTTGTCAATAAGGATAATGCGTCAAGTACCTAGCAATATAATAATAAAAGACACAAATTTAAAATACAAGTTAAAAACAAATGGTGATAGGGAGATCAGAGAAACGGAGCAAAATTTAGTTGTTCATTAAGGCCACCAGGCATCATGGATCCCAGTTTAAGATCCACATACATTCTCTTTGGGCCAGAACCTTCCTCAGATTACCCCCTCTGATGCCACAATGTATGCGGTCAATTCCACGGATCATGAGGGATTTTGGATTGCAATTGTGATGTTGTTTAAAGTATCTAGGCAGCGTTTTGAGTTGTCTAAAATCGCTACTCGTCTTTGCTCCAGAAATATCGCGTACGTGTTCTCTAGTACGTATCCTCAACTGCCTAGATGTCAAACCAACATATATTTTAGGGCACCCACAGAGTGCATAATACACTACATGTGTGGTGCTGCAAGATATATAGTCTCTGATCTTAAAGGCTCTTGTTCCATCTGCTGTTGTAAAATCATTGGCCCTACTGATATTGGAGCATGCAATACACGTACCACACGGAAAGCATCCAACTTTGGGTTCACGTGGGCCAAAGGGGTTAACAGATTTGGGCACATAGTGACTTTTTGTTAAAAGATCTTTCAAGTTTTTACTCATTTTAGCCGTCATCATAGGTCTTGGAGGCAAACATTGTGCTAAGGTTGGTTATGATCTCAGAATCGGCCAGTGTTGCCCAAGAATTGCCCTCATTCTGTCCCATTGGTTATTGTATGTTGTAATAAACCGAACATTGTTATCTGTGGATCGATGTATTTTGGATTGCTGGAGGTCACAACGTGGAGTTCTCCTGGCCCTATTGTAGCCTGATTTGATGAGACGTGTGCTGTATCCTCTATCCACTAATCTGGATTTAAGCTCATCTGACTGTAGTTCAAACAGTCTATCAGTGGAGCAGATCCGCTTCATCCTGAGGAACTGCCCTACCGGGATGGCTTTGACAGTAGGACGTGTATGGAAAGATGTTGCATGCAGCAGTGAGTTAACTGATGTGGATTTACGATAGACATCAGTCTGAAGAAATCCATTGCAATCATCAAAAATTTGTATATCCCCAAAAATCTATTTTTTGTCTATGTGATTTGTACGTTAATTTGATGTTACAGGAATTCGAATTCAACTGCTGCATGAACTCTGCCAATTCACTTTCAGACCCCTGCCAAATGAATAAAACATCATCTATGTACCTAAACCAGCACTGCACATGTTCAGCGACCCGGGCGCCATCCCCAAGGAAAACCTGCCTCTCCCAGAGACCGAGAAACAGATTTGCGTAGGATGGCGCGCAGGCCGCGCCTATGGCAGTACCCATGTTCTCAAGGTAGAAGTGGTCTCTAAACACAAAAAAAATTGTGAGGGAGACTTCCGGTTCCGGCGCGCACATGGTTAGACGCGAGTAAAGAGAGCTCCGTTAACCCGACTCAAAAAATCGGGGTCCCGAGGCTTTGATACCCAACTTGAGGCCATTGGCTGACAATCCGAAGTACAGGCTTCTCTCCGGCGTATGGAGAGATTCCTGGTGAAAACCGGGACCCCAGGATTAAACTCACAGGCCCCGCAGACTGATGACATGCTGCCGCTGGGGAAAATGGCGCCTGAGCCAGCCAGGAACACGAGGAGCACGAGCTCGCGCTCGGCATCACAACCTCCTCTGGCGCAGCCAGCATTGGAAGAAGGTGAGCCTGATACTATGCTTCACAATATGGACATTTCATGTCGAGTTTTGGCCATAGAAGTAGCTAAACTTATAGCCCCAGATATTACAGCTTCTTTGGAGGCGACGGTGTCGAAATTATTACATCAAATACAGTCGGATGTCTCAGCTCAGGTGGAACGAATCACTGATTTGGAGCAACGTCTCAGTTTATTGGAGGATGAGTTAGCGGGAACACAGGAGGAGGTGAAGAAGGTGATTGCTTCCAATATCCAGCTGGTAGATAAAGTGGATGACCTGAAGAATCGCTCGAGAAGTTGCAATTTACGCATCATTGGGCTCCCAGAATCTATACCAGCAGGCCAGCTGCTAAAGTTGTGTGCTGTGGAATTGCCTCAGGCGCTGGGCTTGCCTGCCCCGCTGAGAGCGGAGAGAGCTCATAGAGTGGGACCAATGCGAAGTGTTACCCAAGATGGCGCTCCAGCAAGACCGCGACCAGTTATTGTGAAGTACCTGGACTATGTGGATAAAACAAACGTGTACAGGCCTATCGAAGGTCCTCGGCACAAGTGAGAGTGTGAGGCAACAGAATATTAATGTTCGGAGATTACTCGGCAGAGGTTACACGCAAGCGGCATGCTTTCAGCACGGTGTGCTCTCTACTGGTCCAGAAGCGCATTCGGTTCTCTTTGATGTTTCCCGCCATTCTTAAGATCTTCGAGCCAGGTGGTGGTGTGGAATCGTTTTCATCTCCAGGGGAGGAGGCTAAATTTGTGGAAAGCTTGTCCCAAGACAACAATGGGGATCGCCAGACATACAGAGATGGATTGCCTCGCAGGGGACGTTCCAGAAACAGAAGTACCAGGAGGGGTCTTACCTCTTCTTCTCCGGACTGACGGGAGATGTCCAGATGGTGATGGAAGGAGACTCATGTTATTTTAAGATTCACAATGTCTGAGGCACAATTGTTATACCTATAGGTGCATCGGTGGTTGACGCTTACTGATGTTATTGGTAGGGGATTGCGCAGCTGAATCGTGAAGCGTTCCAATTTTTTTTGTGAGGCTTGAGGGAATTTCTACATGGAGTCGGGTGGGAGTGTACGATTTTGTTGATACTTTCCTGATATACAGGGGGTTCATGGTATACCAAAAATGTCTGAAACTAGTAATGATCTGTTGTTGGGGTTTCAATCTTGTTTTATGTTTAGAGAGGGGGGAGGAGGGGGGGAAACTGTCTCGGTGGATGAGGTTTGCTTTGCCATTGCTGTGAGATGCCTAAAGTAATAACATGGAATGTGAAGGGACTGCAGTCCCCACATAAGCGCATGATGGTCCTTCGCCACCTGAAAAAGTTGAAAGCGGATATAGCAATTTTGCAGGAAACCCATCTGCTGGAATGTGATTTCCAGAGAATTCGCAAGCTATGGGTGGGTACAGTAGTGGGTTCTCCAGCAGTCAATGGCAAGGCGGGCGTCTTACTCCTCATACACAAAATAATTGATTGTTCTGTGGTTACTTCTGAGCAGGATGGAGGGGGCAGATATTTACATGTGATCTTAGATGGTGCAATGGGGAGAATGAGCTTGTACTGTATATATGCACCGAATGACAACAATCGGGTCTTTTTTCAATTCCTGGAAGGTAAACTTTTAGCGGATAAAGAACCTCAGATTCTTTTGGGAGGGGACCTTAATTCGGTTTTATGCACAACGGACAGGCGAAGGGGAGATGGTAGGGTACTGGTTGAAAGAACGCACGATAAAGTCTTGGCCCCATTACTGGCCTCCACAGGCATGGTAGATGTATGGAGAACACAATTTCCATTAGGTAGAGTTCACTCACTTTTCCCATGCACATACCGCATGGTCGCGTATTGACTACTTTGTGGCTTCTCCGGTGCTCCTCCCTAGGATTCTTAGTGCTCGAATAGAGGACTTGGTTATTTCAGATCATTCACCGGTTTCTCTGATCTTGGCAGATACATTTAAACGGGGATCGGATATAGACAGGCAGAGGCAAAGGGGTTGAGTCCAGCGCTGAAGAGGATAAAACGGAAACTAGTTCCAAGTTTACTGAATAATCGATTAAAAGGTCCAATGAGTTGGAGTCCTGGTGTGCAATCGGGAGTAAATGACGATCCAGTCCTGAAGCCTACGCGTTTCAGACGTTAGGCACGTCCTTAATCATGGCTGTTGAAGTTTTTGATACTAGGGCCCCGGTTTTTATATGCGTGAGTTCCGGGTTGTGCAGCTGATTAGACTTGATTGCGTGTCAGCTTACAATGAATCATTGGAACGCACGCCAAAGCGTCTCCAAGATTCTAAGTGCAAAATTGCTATAAAGTGGAACGTTATTAAACTAAACTTGTAGGAGAATGAGGGACAAAGTCTGGGGAAACATAAGACGTGTGTTTCTAACTGCAGGTTTTTGGTTGCAATTAGGAAATGTTAGGACATCGCTTCTATGTGTTGCGTAACATTGACTTCTTTGTTTGTATACTAGAACTTATGTGTGTAATTGGCTGGCCGGATAGGCCAATGGGGAGCAAGGGAACCTGACAAGCCTCCTGGAGACAGCTGTTGATCCAAGTGCGATGTTTATCTGGTAAGTAACTGTATCGAGCTAGCTACAAACGTTCATTGTGACATTGTTTCGACTTTACGAAGTCTATAAATGTAGATTTAGATTAGATTTTTTGCTGTGGAGCAACGTGATATATTAATATATATAAAAGATGACATGTAGTTATAACGGGCGGCGTCTTTTTGAGAACTTGTGTTAGAGTTTGTCAGGATTTGATTTGCGTTACTGTGGGCCGGCAAAGATAAGTGTGAACTAGGAGTAGGTGATATCGTGGGTCTATGCAGAGGGTGCTGCTCTTGAATGTCCCAGACTAAAGATTATTATGTAATGAACGGGTTAGGTACATATTATATTTTATTTTGTGTAAGATGTTGGTGGTCTTGTTGTCAACTAGTGAGGGAACTAAAAAAATATATTGCAGTTCGTTGATGGGAATATTAATCAATTGGGGAGGGCCCTTGGTATCTGTACGCTGGATCAAAGAATAAATGTAGAGTGCAGGGAGTGTGGGGAAAAGAAAAATAAGCAAAAAGATTTTAAAACATGTGGTGAGGGTGAGTGACTGGCTAAAAAAGAAAAAAAGTCAAAATATTGTATCGTTTGCATTACAAAAAGCACATGTTATGTATGCAGAAGAATTTGATTGACTTTAGGGACAAACGGAGAGATATCATTGGTTTGAGACTGTTGCTCATAGAATTAGTTACTGTGTAGATAGTATGATATATCCTTTGGAATACAGACTATAATATTAATACTGGAACATAAGTTCTTTCTTAAGGTTGAGTCCCTGTGGGAACCTTGTTTTTAGTCTGTATATCCAGAAAGCTTCTCGCAGGTGAGTTTTATGTTTTATGTCACCTCCTCTTTTGGGGAGATGGATTTTTTCTATGGCAAAACATCGGAAAAATTTAACTGATCGATTGTGATGATGGATAAAATGTTTGGAGGCACTAGAAATGTTTAAGATATTTGCATTTCTTATATAGCTGAGGTGTTCGAGAATTCTAATTTTAAATTTACGGTTTGTGCAGCCTATATATTTTAGTTGGCATTCTGTGCATTCGATGATATAGATAACGGATTCAGAGTTGCAATTGATGTAATTTTGAATAGTGTAGGTCTCTGATTGTGTAGAGTCGCTGAACATTTTGGTGGGGTAAGCATATTGGCATACCTTACAGGGGTGCTGTCCGCATTTGTAGAACCCTTTAGTCTCCAGCCACGTTGATTTGGTCTCCTGGGATGTAAATAGGGATGGTGATAGTGTGCTGCCTATTGTTGGAGCCTTTCTTGCTATAATTCTACAACCTTCCTTCAGGATGGACCTTAAGTCAACGTCCTCCATGAGAACTGGTAAGTACCTATCCACTAGGTTCTTTATTTCCTCAAACTGGTTACTTTGCTGTAGAACCAGAGTTGGTTGATTGGATTCTGATTTGGTAGTTTTGTGTTGTTCTAGAAGTAGGGTTCTTGGTTTTTTGGTGATGATGTTTCGGGCTCTGTTGAGGGACCACTGTGGATAGCCTCTCTTTCTCAATCTAGTTGTGATGCATTCTTGCTCTATATTGAACTGGTTAGTTGATGTGCAATTTCTTTTAGCGCGATGAAATTCTCCTACTGGAATGGCTTTGATTGTATGTCTAGAATGATTACTTGTAGCATGCAAAATGGAGTTGGCTGAGGTGGGTTTCCGGTGCGTTTGAGTTGTAATGATTTGCCCTATTTTTCCCTCGAGTTCTAGATCTAAAAATACTATTGACGATTTGTCATGGTTGTGGGTGAACCTGAGATTGTAGGGGTTCTGATTTAAATAGTCAACGAAGTTTGAAATATGATCCGTGGGTCCCTTCCATATTAGCAGGAGGTCGTCGATATAACGTCCATACCACTCAATGTTTGTACCATGAGGGTTGTTGATGGAAAAGATATATGATTCCTCCCACCACGCCATTACCAGGTTTGCAATTGACGGGGAGAATTTGGCTCCCATAGAGACGCCTTTCAGTTGGAGAAAAAATTTTCCATCAAATTGAAAGAAATTGTGCTTCATTAGAAACATAAGTACATTTAGGATATAAGTTTGAAAATTTCTATCATAAGTACTGTGTGTCTGAAGATGACTTTCTAGAGCACTGTGTGCTACATGATGAGGAATTGATGTATAGAGTGAAACAACGTCACAGGTTAACCAGATGTAATTCTCGTTCCAAATTTTATCTTTTAACGAGATAAGGACATTTTTGGTATCTTTTAGAAAACCTGGAGTTTGCTGGGCCAGAGGTTGTAGCAAGGTGTCGAGCCATTCTGATAGTTTTTCTAATATGGATCCTATCCCTGAGACTATAGGTCTCATCGGTGGGGGATTAGTTAGTTTGTGGGTTTTAGGTAGAGCGTGAATTATGGGAGTAATGGGTTGTTCAACATATAGATAGTTAAATTGTTTCTGATTAATGAAACCCCCTTCAAGACCTTCGTTCAGCAAACTTTTCATTAAGAATTTTATTTTGTCTGTTGGATTTGAGTCAAGTTTTTTGTAGGTGTTGACATCAGATAGCATATCGATTATTGATTGTTGATAATCTGATTTATTCATGATGGCAATTCCTCCGCCTTTGTCTGCCATTTTAATCGTGAGTTCTTTATTGTCTTTCAAGGTTTTCATTGCTTTTTTCAGGCGGTTGGGCATGTTGGGTTTTGGATGGTTAGTTTTGAGTCTGTCTGCTATACTTTGTAGTTCTTGTTCAATGATGAATTGAAATCGGTCCATAGATTCAGTTCGTGCATTAACAGGATAGAATTTGGAGTTGGAGGTTGTGAAGTTTGAAGCCATCATGACAGTTTGGTCTGTTCTCTCAGGTTGCAGACTTTCCAGGCATGCTAGAGTTCTGAGTTCTTGGAAGGAGAATTCAGACATAAGTTGGTGTTTAAGGTTATTGGAATCCCTATTGGGTTGGCTTGTGGGAGTCGTAGCAATATTGAGGTCTTCTGTTGTGGTAGAATTTTTAAGAAAGTATTTTTTGACAGTTAAATTGCGAATAAATTTGTTTATATCTAATAATGTATTAAATAGATTGAAATTATTGTTGGGGGCGAAATTAAGACCCAAAGTGAGGACTTCTTCTTGATCTGCCGAGAGAGGGAAGGATGAAAGATTTGTTACGTTGGAATTTAATAATGCTGGAACTTTCGCGACCGGAGGTGACGGGTTGGTTCTTGATAGGGTCGATTTGTGCTTCCTCCCGCCCCTCCTGCCTCGTTTTTTGACATATGTACGGTGGCTTCTTGTCTAGGGTAAGGACGGGAAGAAGTTCCAACAGGTTCTTCTTCTGATAAGCCTTCTGCAGAGTCAGGTTCCGTGGAGCTGAAGCTTACCCTGCTCGGTATATCTCTATAGCGTTTGTGTTGTTGATTGCGTTGTTTTAGAATGGGTCTAGGTCTGGAAAAATTGCGTTCCTTTCGATTCCAGTTGTATACTTCTTTGTTCATATAGTCTCGTGTATCCCGCTGGAACTTTGATTTCTTTGTTTCAGCTATGGATAGGTCTAGTTTGTCGATGTAAGAAGACGTGCGTGAATCCAGCTGTGAAAAGGCAGGTAAGCTTGAATAGACATCCAGTTCTTTTTTGATGTCAATTATTTTGATTTCCAATTCTATTAATTTTTGTTCTTCTTGTCTCGTGATGAGGTTCATTAGCTTGATGGAACAGTCAGAGAGAGTTTGGTTCCATTCTGTGTGGAAGTCTTCATTGTATATAAAGGAGGGCATCTTCTTCAAGCGTAGTCCCCTAGGAATCATATTTTTTGAGACGTAATTTTTGAGGGTAGTGAGATCCCACCATAATTTTGCCTGTTGCGCCAAATGTTTCTCCAAGTTATGAAATGAGGCTTCCAAATCCGGGTTTCTTTCAGAGGTGTTGCCACTGCTGCCAAAGACTTTTGCGGCCAGTTCAGATCTTGTTAACTGAGCCTCGTTTGACATGTTGAGCGTAGTCTCAAGAATGTATATGAGTATAATTATTGTAAAGTATATTTCTTGTGGCACATATACATTAGGTGTCTCTCCAAATGTACAGGAATTGGTGAGGAAAAGTTATAAAAACAATGAGAAAATATATTTTGAGCCAGAGTATGGTATACAAAAATGTTTTGAGAATCTTAATTTGCATAGACGATTGGTTATATCCCTGTAGACATATTATCGTGACAGACTTGCATAAAACTTCTCCTGTTGCACCAGAAATCAATGCAGGACGGTTGTACACATGTGTAGAGAAATAGATTCTTTTAGTCCTGAATAGGGCATGTGTAAGTAACAAGGGTGAGCACGTGAGGCAAGGCCGAAAGCTCAGGCAGAAGGTAAATACAGAAGGAGTCCTCCAGCTCACCTGACACTTGCTGTGTGTGTCGCGGTCATCGCACGGGCTCTCGTGTCGGCTCACGATGGGTATAGACAGGCAGAGGCAAAGGGGTTGAGTCCAGCGCTGAAGAGGATAAAACGGAAACTAGTTCCAAGTTTACTGAATAATCGATTAAAAGGTCCAATGAGTTGGAGTCCTGGTGTGCAATCGGGAGTAAATGACGATCCAGTCCTGAAGCCTACGCGTTTCAGACGTTAGGCACGTCCTTAATCATGGCTGTTGAAGTTTTTGATACTAGGGCCCCGGTTTTTATATGCGTGAGTTCCGGGTTGTGCAGCTGATTAGACTTGATTGCGTGTCAGCTTACAATGAATCATTGGAACGCACGCCAAAGCGTCTCCAAGATTCTAAGTGCAAAATTGCTATAAAGTGGAACGTTATTAAACTAAACTTGTAGGAGAATGAGGGACAAAGTCTGGGGAAACATAAGACGTGTGTTTCTAACTGCAGGTTTTTGGTTGCAATTAGGAAATGTTAGGACATCGCTTCTATGTGTTGCGTAACATTGACTTCTTTGTTTGTATACTAGAACTTATGTGTGTAATTGGCTGGCCGGATAGGCCAATGGGGAGCAAGGGAACCTGACAAGCCTCCTGGAGACAGCTGTTGATCCAAGTGCGATGTTTATCTGGTAAGTAACTGTATCGAGCTAGCTACAAACGTTCATTGTGACATTGTTTCGACTTTACGAAGTCTATAAATGTAGATTTAGATTAGATTTTTTGCTGTGGAGCAACGTGATATATTAATATATATAAAAGATGACATGTAGTTATAACGGGCGGCGTCTTTTTGAGAACTTGTGTTAGAGTTTGTCAGGATTTGATTTGCGTTACTGTGGGCCGGCAAAGATGAGTGTGAACTAGGAGTAGGTGATATCGTGGGTCTATGCAGAGGGTGCTGCTCTTGAATGTCCCAGACTAAAGATTATTATGTAATGAACGGGTTAGGTACATATTATATTTTATTTTGTGTAAGATGTTGGTAGTCTTGTTGTCAACTAGTGAGGGAACTAAAAAAATATATTGCAGTTCGTTGATGGGAATATTAATCAATTGGGGAGGGCCCTTGGTATCTGTACGCTGGATCAAAGAATAAATGTAGAGTGCAGGGAGTGTGGGGAAAAGAAAAATAAGCAAAAAGATTTTAAAACATGTGGTGAGGGTGAGTGACTGGCTAAAAAAGAAAAAAAGTCAAAATATTGTATCGTTTGCATTACAAAAAGCACATGTTATGTATGCAGAAGAATTTGATTGACTTTAGGGACAAACGGAGAGATATCATTGGTTTGAGACTGTTGCTCATAGAATTAGTTACTGTGTAGATAGTATGATATATCCTTTGGAATACAGACTATAATATTAATACTGGAACATAAGTTCTTTCTTAAGGTTGAGTCCCTGTGGGAACCTTGTTTTTAGTCTGTATATCCAGAAAGCTTCTCGCAGGTGAGTTTTATGTTTTATGTCACCTCCTCTTTTGGGGAGATGGATTTTTTCTATGGCAAAACATCGGAAAAATTTAACTGATCGATTGTGATGATGGATAAAATGTTTGGAGGCACTAGAAATGTTTAAGATATTTGCATTTCTTATATAGCTGAGGTGTTCGAGAATTCTAATTTTAAATTTACGGTTTGTGCAGCCTATATATTTTAGTTGGCATTCTGTGCATTCGATGATATAGATAACGGATTCAGAGTTGCAATTGATGTAATTTTGAATAGTGTAGGTCTCTGATTGTGTAGAGTCGCTGAACATTTTGGTGGGGTAAGCATATTGGCATACCTTACAGGGGTGCTGTCCGCATTTGTAGAACCCTTTAGTCTCCAGCCACGTTGATTTGGTCTCCTGGGATGTAAATAGGGATGGTGATAGTGTGCTGCCTATTGTTGGAGCCTTTCTTGCTATAATTCTACAACCTTCCTTCAGGATGGACCTTAAGTCAACGTCCTCCATGAGAACTGGTAAGTACCTATCCACTAGGTTCTTTATTTCCTCAAACTGGTTACTTTGCTGTAGAACCAGAGTTGGTTGATTGGATTCTGATTTGGTAGTTTTGTGTTGTTCTAGAAGTAGGGTTCTTGGTTTTTTGGTGATGATGTTTCGGGCTCTGTTGAGGGACCACTGTGGATAGCCTCTCTTTCTCAATCTAGTTGTGATGCATTCTTGCTCTATATTGAACTGGTTAGTTGATGTGCAATTTCTTTTAGCGCGATGAAATTCTCCTACTGGAATGGCTTTGATTGTATGTCTAGAATGATTACTTGTAGCATGCAAAATGGAGTTGGCTGAGGTGGGTTTCCGGTGCGTTTGAGTTGTAATGATTTGCCCTATTTTTCCCTCGAGTTCTAGATCTAAAAATACTATTGACGATTTGTCATGGTTGTGGGTGAACCTGAGATTGTAGGGGTTCTGATTTAAATAGTCAACGAAGTTTGAAATATGATCCGTGGGTCCCTTCCATATTAGCAGGAGGTCGTCGATATAACGTCCATACCACTCAATGTTTGTACCATGAGGGTTGTTGATGGAAAAGATATATGATTCCTCCCACCACGCCATTACCAGGTTTGCAATTGACGGGGAGAATTTGGCTCCCATAGAGACGCCTTTCAGTTGGAGAAAAAATTTTCCATCAAATTGAAAGAAATTGTGCTTCATTAGAAACATAAGTACATTTAGGATATAAGTTTGAAAATTTCTATCATAAGTACTGTGTGTCTGAAGATGACTTTCTAGAGCACTGTGTGCTACATGATGAGGAATTGATGTATAGAGTGAAACAACGTCACAGGTTAACCAGATGTAATTCTCGTTCCAAATTTTATCTTTTAACGAGATAAGGACATTTTTGGTATCTTTTAGAAAACCTGGAGTTTGCTGGGCCAGAGGTTGTAGCAAGGTGTCGAGCCATTCTGATAGTTTTTCTAATATGGATCCTATCCCTGAGACTATAGGTCTCATCGGTGGGGGATTAGTTAGTTTGTGGGTTTTAGGTAGAGCGTGAATTATGGGAGTAATGGGTTGTTCAACATATAGAT
This sequence comes from Rhinoderma darwinii, assembly GCF_050947455.1. Classification (NCBI taxonomy): domain Eukaryota; kingdom Metazoa; phylum Chordata; class Amphibia; order Anura; family Rhinodermatidae; genus Rhinoderma; species Rhinoderma darwinii. The sequence goes on along the minus strand of NC_134690.1, from coordinate 274,041,795 downwards.
AGTTAAATTGTTTCTGATTAATGAAACCCCCTTCAAGACCTTCGTTCAGCAAACTTTTCATTAAGAATTTTATTTTGTCTGTTGGATTTGAGTCAAGTTTTTTGTAGGTGTTGACATCAGATAGCATATCGATTATTGATTGTTGATAATCTGATTTATTCATGATGGCAATTCCTCCGCCTTTGTCTGCCATTTTAATCGTGAGTTCTTTATTGTCTTTCAAGGTTTTCATTGCTTTTTTCAGGCGGTTGGGCATGTTGGGTTTTGGATGGTTAGTTTTGAGTCTGTCTGCTATACTTTGTAGTTCTTGTTCAATGATGAATTGAAATCGGTCCATAGATTCAGTTCGTGCATTAACAGGATAGAATTTGGAGTTGGAGGTTGTGAAGTTTGAAGCCATCATGACAGTTTGGTCTGTTCTCTCAGGTTGCAGACTTTCCAGGCATGCTAGAGTTCTGAGTTCTTGGAAGGAGAATTCAGACATAAGTTGGTGTTTAAGGTTATTGGAATCCCTATTGGGTTGGCTTGTGGGAGTCGTAGCAATATTGAGGTCTTCTGTTGTGGTAGAATTTTTAAGAAAGTATTTTTTGACAGTTAAATTGCGAATAAATTTGTTTATATCTAATAATGTATTAAATAGATTGAAATTATTGTTGGGGGCGAAATTAAGACCCAAAGTGAGGACTTCTTCTTGATCTGCCGAGAGAGGGAAGGATGAAAGATTTGTTGCGTTGGAATTTAATAATGCTGGAACTTTCGCGACCGGAGGTGACGGGTTGGTTCTTGATAGGGTCGATTTGTGCTTCCTCCCGCCCCTCCTGCCTCGTTTTTTGACATATGTACGGTGGCTTCTTGTCTAGGGTAAGGACGGGAAGAAGTTCCAACAGGTTCTTCTTCTGATAAGCCTTCTGCAGAGTCAGGTTCCGTGGAGCTGAAGCTTACCCTGCTCGGTATATCTCTATAGCGTTTGTGTTGTTGATTGCGTTGTTTTAGAATGGGTCTAGGTCTGGAAAAATTGCGTTCCTTTCGATTCCAGTTGTATACTTCTTTGTTCATATAGTCTCGTGTATCCCGCTGGAACTTTGATTTCTTTGTTTCAGCTATGGATAGGTCTAGTTTGTCGATGTAAGAAGACGTGCGTGAATCCAGCTGTGAAAAGGCAGGTAAGCTTGAATAGACATCCAGTTCTTTTTTGATGTCAATTATTTTGATTTCCAATTCTATTAATTTTTGTTCTTCTTGTCTCGTGATGAGGTTCATTAGCTTGATGGAACAGTCAGAGAGAGTTTGGTTCCATTCTGTGTGGAAGTCTTCATTGTATATAAAGGAGGGCATCTTCTTCAAGCGTAGTCCCCTAGGAATCATATTTTTTGAGACGTAATTTTTGAGGGTAGTGAGATCCCACCATAATTTTGCCTGTTGCGCCAAATGTTTCTCCAAGTTATGAAATGAGGCTTCCAAATCCGGGTTTCTTTCAGAGGTGTTGCCACTGCTGCCAAAGACTTTTGCGGCCAGTTCAGATCTTGTTAACTGAGCCTCGTTTGATATGTTGAGCGTAGTCTCAAGAATGTATATGAGTATAATTATTGTAAAGTATATTTCTTGTGGCACATATACATTAGGTGTCTCTCCAAATGTACAGGAATTGGTGAGGAAAAGTTATAAAAACAATGAGAAAATATATTTTGAGCCAGAGTATGGTATACAAAAATGTTTTGAGAATCTTAATTTGCATAGACGATTGGTTATATCCCTGTAGACATATTATCGTGACAGACTTGCATAAAACTTCTCCTGTTGCACCAGAAATCAATGCAGGACGGTTGTACACATGTGTAGAGAAATAGATTCTTTTAGTCCTGAATAGGGCATGTGTAAGTAACAAGGGTGAGCACGTGAGGCAAGGCCGAAAGCTCAGGCAGAAGGTAAATACAGAAGGAGTCCTCCAGCTCACCTGACACTTGCTGTGTGTGTCGCGGTCATCGCACGGGCTCTCGTGTCGGCTCACGATGGGTATAGACAGGCAGAGGCAAAGGGGTTGAGTCCAGCGCTGAAGAGGATAAAACGGAAACTAGTTCCAAGTTTACTGAATAATCGATTAAAAGGTCCAATGAGTTGGAGTCCTGGTGTGCAATCGGGAGTAAATGACGATCCAGTCCTGAAGCCTACGCGTTTCAGACGTTAGGCACGTCCTTAATCATGGCTGTTGAAGTTTTTGATACTAGGGCCCCGGTTTTTATATGCGTGAGTTCCGGGTTGTGCAGCTGATTAGACTTGATTGCGTGTCAGCTTACAATGAATCATTGGAACGCACGCCAAAGCGTCTCCAAGATTCTAAGTGCAAAATTGCTATAAAGTGGAACGTTATTAAACTAAACGTAACAAATCTTTCATCCTTCCCTCTCTCGGCAGATCAAGAAGAAGTCCTCACTTTGGGTCTTAATTTCGCCCCCAACAATAATTTCAATCTATTTAATACATTATTAGATATAAACAAATTTATTCGCAATTTAACTGTCAAAAAATACTTTCTTAAAAATTCTACCACAACAGAAGACCTCAATATTGCTACGACTCCCACAAGCCAACCCAATAGGGATTCCAATAACCTTAAACACCAACTTATGTCTGAATTCTCCTTCCAAGAACTCAGAACTCTAGCATGCCTGGAAAGTCTGCAACCTGAGAGAACAGACCAAACTGTCATGATGGCTTCAAACTTCACAACCTCCAACTCCAAATTCTATCCTGTTAATGCACGAACTGAATCTATGGACCGATTTCAATTCATCATTGAACAAGAACTACAAAGTATAGCAGACAGACTCAAAACTAACCATCCAAAACCCAACATGCCCAACCGCCTGAAAAAAGCAATGAAAACCTTGAAAGACAATAAAGAACTCACGATTAAAATGGCAGACAAAGGCGGAGGAATTGCCATCATGAATAAATCAGATTATCAACAATCAATAATCGATATGCTATCTGATGTCAACACCTACAAAAAACTTGACTCAAATCCAACAGACAAAATAAAATTCTTAATGAAAAGTTTGCTGAACGAAGGTCTTGAAGGGGGTTTCATTAATCAGAAACAATTTAACTATCTATATGTTGAACAACCCATTACTCCCATAATTCACGCTCTACCTAAAACCCACAAACTAACTAATCCCCCACCGATGAGACCTATAGTCTCAGGGATAGGATCCATATTAGAAAAACTATCAGAATGGCTCGACACCTTGCTACAACCTCTGGCCCAGCAAACTCCAGGTTTTCTAAAAGATACCAAAAATGTCCTTATCTCGTTAAAAGATAAAATTTGGAACGAGAATTACATCTGGTTAACCTGTGACGTTGTTTCACTCTATACATCAATTCCTCATCATGTAGCACACAGTGCTCTAGAAAGTCATCTTCAGACACACAGTACTTATGATAGAAATTTTCAAACTTATATCCTAAATGTACTTATGTTTCTAATGAAGCACAATTTCTTTCAATTTGATGGAAAATTTTTTCTCCAACTGAAAGGCGTCTCTATGGGAGCCAAATTCTCCCCGTCAATTGCAAACCTGGTAATGGCGTGGTGGGAGGAATCATATATCTTTTCCATCAACAACCCTCATGGTACAAACATTGAGTGGTATGGACGTTATATCGACGACCTCCTGCTAATATGGAAGGGACCCACGGATCATATTTCAAACTTCGTTGACTATTTAAATCAGAACCCCTACAATCTCAGGTTCACCCACAACCATGACAAATCGTCAATAGTATTTTTAGATCTAGAACTCGAGGGAAAAATAGGGCAAATCATTACAACTCAAACGCACCGGAAACCCACCTCAGCCAACTCCATTTTGCATGCTACAAGTAATCATTCTAGACATACAATCAAAGCCATTCCAGTAGGAGAATTTCATCGCGCTAAAAGAAATTGCACATCAACTAACCAGTTCAATATAGAGCAAGAATGCATCACAACTAGATTGAGAAAGAGAGGCTATCCACAGTGGTCCCTCAACAGAGCCCGAAACATCATCACCAAAAAACCAAGAACCCTACTTCTAGAACAACACAAAACTACCAAATCAGAATCCAATCAACCAACTCTGGTTCTACAGCAAAGTAACCAGTTTGAGGAAATAAAGAACCTAGTGGATAGGTACTTACCAGTTCTCATGGAGGACGTTGACTTAAGGTCCATCCTGAAGGAAGGTTGTAGAATTATAGCAAGAAAGGCTCCAACAATAGGCAGCACACTATCACCATCCCTATTTACATCCCAGGAGACCAAATCAACGTGGCTGGAGACTAAAGGGTTCTACAAATGCGGACAGCACCCCTGTAAGGTATGCCAATATGCTTACCCCACCAAAATGTTCAGCGACTCTACACAATCAGAGACCTACACTATTCAAAATTACATCAATTGCAACTCTGAATCCGTTATCTATATCATCGAATGCACAGAATGCCAACTAAAATATATAGGCTGCACAAACCGTAAATTTAAAATTAGAATTCTCGAACACCTCAGCTATATAAGAAATGCAAATATCTTAAACATTTCTAGTGCCTCCAAACATTTTATCCATCATCACAATCGATCAGTTAAATTTTTCCGATGTTTTGCCATAGAAAAAATCCATCTCCCCAAAAGAGGAGGTGACATAAAACATAAAACTCACCTGCGAGAAGCTTTCTGGATATACAGACTAAAAACAAGGTTCCCACAGGGACTCAACCTTAAGAAAGAACTTATGTTCCAGTATTAATATTATAGTCTGTATTCCAAAGGATATATCATACTATCTACACAGTAACTAATTCTATGAGCAACAGTCTCAAACCAATGATATCTCTCCGTTTGTCCCTAAAGTCAATCAAATTCTTCTGCATACATAACATGTGCTTTTTGTAATGCAAACGATACAATATTTTGACTTTTTTTCTTTTTTAGCCAGTCACTCACCCTCACCACATGTTTTAAAATCTTTTTGCTTATTTTTCTTTTCCCCACACTCCCTGCACTCTACATTTATTCTTTGATCCAGCGTACAGATACCAAGGGCCCTCCCCAATTGATTAATATTCCCATCAACGAACTGCAATATATTTTTTTAGTTCCCTCACTAGTTGACAACAAGACTACCAACATCTTACACAAAATAAAATATAATATGTACCTAACCCGTTCATTACATAATAATCTTTAGTCTGGGACATTCAAGAGCAGCACCCTCTGCATAGACCCACGATATCACCTACTCCTAGTTCACACTTATCTTTGCCGGCCCACAGTAACGCAAATCAAATCCTGACAAACTCTAACACAAGTTCTCAAAAAGACGCCGCCCGTTATAACTACATGTCATCTTTTATATATATTAATATATCACGTTGCTCCACAGCAAAAAATCTAATCTAAATCTACATTTATAGACTTCGTAAAGTCGAAACAATGTCACAATGAACGTTTGTAGCTAGCTCGATACAGTTACTTACCAGATAAACATCGCACTTGGATCAACAGCTGTCTCCAGGAGGCTTGTCAGGTTCCCTTGCTCCCCATTGGCCTATCCGGCCAGCCAATTACACACATAAGTTCTAGTATACAAACAAAGAAGTCAATGTTACGCAACACATAGAAGCGATGTCCTAACATTTCCTAATTGCAACCAAAAACCTGCAGTTAGAAACACACGTCTTATGTTTCCCCAGACTTTGTCCCTCATTCTCCTACAAGTTTAGTTTAATAACGTTCCACTTTATAGCAATTTTGCACTTAGAATCTTGGAGACGCTTTGGCGTGCGTTCCAATGATTCATTGTAAGCTGACACGCAATCAAGTCTAATCAGCTGCACAACCCGGAACTCACGCATATAAAAACCGGGGCCCTAGTATCAAAAACTTCAACAGCCATGATTAAGGACGTGCCTAACGTCTGAAACGCGTAGGCTTCAGGACTGGATCGTCATTTACTCCCGATTGCACACCAGGACTCCAACTCATTGGACCTTTTAATCGATTATTCAGTAAACTTGGAACTAGTTTCCGTTTTATCCTCTTCAGCGCTGGACTCAACCCCTTTGCCTCTGCCTGTCTATACCCATCGTGAGCCGACACGAGAGCCCGTGCGATGACCGCGACACACACAGCAAGTGTCAGGTGAGCTGGAGGACTCCTTCTGTATTTACCTTCTGCCTGAGCTTTCGGCCTTGCCTCACGTGCTCACCCTTGTTACTTACACATGCCCTATTCAGGACTAAAAGAATCTATTTCTCTACACATGTGTACAACCGTCCTGCATTGATTTCTGGTGCAACAGGAGAAGTTTTATGCAAGTCTGTCACGATAATATGTCTACAGGGATATAACCAATCGTCTATGCAAATTAAGATTCTCAAAACATTTTTGTATACCATACTCTGGCTCAAAATATATTTTCTCATTGTTTTTATAACTTTTCCTCACCAATTCCTGTACATTTGGAGAGACACCTAATGTATATGTGCCACAAGAAATATACTTTACAATAATTATACTCATATACATTCTTGAGACTACGCTCAACATGTCAAACGAGGCTCAGTTAACAAGATCTGAACTGGCCGCAAAAGTCTTTGGCAGCAGTGGCAACACCTCTGAAAGAAACCCGGATTTGGAAGCCTCATTTCATAACTTGGAGAAACATTTGGCGCAACAGGCAAAATTATGGTGGGATCTCACTACCCTCAAAAATTACGTCTCAAAAAATATGATTCCTAGGGGACTACGCTTGAAGAAGATGCCCTCCTTTATATACAATGAAGACTTCCACACAGAATGGAACCAAACTCTCTCTGACTGTTCCATCAAGCTAATGAACCTCATCACGAGACAAGAAGAACAAAAATTAATAGAATTGGAAATCAAAATAATTGACATCAAAAAAGAACTGGATGTCTATTCAAGCTTACCTGCCTTTTCACAGCTGGATTCACGCACGTCTTCTTACATCGACAAACTAGACCTATCCATAGCTGAAACAAAGAAATCAAAGTTCCAGCGGGATACACGAGACTATATGAACAAAGAAGTATACAACTGGAATCGAAAGGAACGCAATTTTTCCAGACCTAGACCCATTCTAAAACAACGCAATCAACAACACAAACGCTATAGAGATATACCGAGCAGGGTAAGCTTCAGCTCCACGGAACCTGACTCTGCAGAAGGCTTATCAGAAGAAGAACCTGTTGGAACTTCTTCCCGTCCTTACCCTAGACAAGAAGCCACCGTACATATGTCAAAAAACGAGGCAGGAGGGGCGGGAGGAAGCACAAATCGACCCTATCAAGAACCAACCCGTCACCTCCGGTCGCGAAAGTTCCAGCATTATTAAATTCCAACGTAACAAATCTTTCATCCTTCCCTCTCTCGGCAGATCAAGAAGAAGTCCTCACTTTGGGTCTTAATTTCGCCCCCAACAATAATTTCAATCTATTTAATACATTATTAGATATAAACAAATTTATTCGCAATTTAACTGTCAAAAAATACTTTCTTAAAAATTCTACCACAACAGAAGACCTCAATATTGCTACGACTCCCACAAGCCAACCCAATAGGGATTCCAATAACCTTAAACACCAACTTATGTCTGAATTCTCCTTCCAAGAACTCAGAACTCTAGCATGCCTGGAAAGTCTGCAACCTGAGAGAACAGACCAAACTGTCATGATGGCTTCAAACTTCACAACCTCCAACTCCAAATTCTATCCTGTTAATGCACGAACTGAATCTATGGACCGATTTCAATTCATCATTGAACAAGAACTACAAAGTATAGCAGACAGACTCAAAACTAACCATCCAAAACCCAACATGCCCAACCGCCTGAAAAAAGCAATGAAAACCTTGAAAGACAATAAAGAACTCACGATTAAAATGGCAGACAAAGGCGGAGGAATTGCCATCATGAATAAATCAGATTATCAACAATCAATAATCGATATGCTATCTGATGTCAACACCTACAAAAAACTTGACTCAAATCCAACAGACAAAATAAAATTCTTAATGAAAAGTTTGCTGAACGAAGGTCTTGAAGGGGGTTTCATTAATCAGAAACAATTTAACTATCTATATGTTGAACAACCCATTACTCCCATAATTCACGCTCTACCTAAAACCCACAAACTAACTAATCCCCCACCGATGAGACCTATAGTCTCAGGGATAGGATCCATATTAGAAAAACTATCAGAATGGCTCGACACCTTGCTACAACCTCTGGCCCAGCAAACTCCAGGTTTTCTAAAAGATACCAAAAATGTCCTTATCTCGTTAAAAGATAAAATTTGGAACGAGAATTACATCTGGTTAACCTGTGACGTTGTTTCACTCTATACATCAATTCCTCATCATGTAGCACACAGTGCTCTAGAAAGTCATCTTCAGACACACAGTACTTATGATAGAAATTTTCAAACTTATATCCTAAATGTACTTATGTTTCTAATGAAGCACAATTTCTTTCAATTTGATGGAAAATTTTTTCTCCAACTGAAAGGCGTCTCTATGGGAGCCAAATTCTCCCCGTCAATTGCAAACCTGGTAATGGCGTGGTGGGAGGAATCATATATCTTTTCCATCAACAACCCTCATGGTACAAACATTGAGTGGTATGGACGTTATATCGACGACCTCCTGCTAATATGGAAGGGACCCACGGATCATATTTCAAACTTCGTTGACTATTTAAATCAGAACCCCTACAATCTCAGGTTCACCCACAACCATGACAAATCGTCAATAGTATTTTTAGATCTAGAACTCGAGGGAAAAATAGGGCAAATCATTACAACTCAAACGCACCGGAAACCCACCTCAGCCAACTCCATTTTGCATGCTACAAGTAATCATTCTAGACATACAATCAAAGCCATTCCAGTAGGAGAATTTCATCGCGCTAAAAGAAATTGCACATCAACTAACCAGTTCAATATAGAGCAAGAATGCATCACAACTAGATTGAGAAAGAGAGGCTATCCACAGTGGTCCCTCAACAGAGCCCGAAACATCATCACCAAAAAACCAAGAACCCTACTTCTAGAACAACACAAAACTACCAAATCAGAATCCAATCAACCAACTCTGGTTCTACAGCAAAGTAACCAGTTTGAGGAAATAAAGAACCTAGTGGATAGGTACTTACCAGTTCTCATGGAGGACGTTGACTTAAGGTCCATCCTGAAGGAAGGTTGTAGAATTATAGCAAGAAAGGCTCCAACAATAGGCAGCACACTATCACCATCCCTATTTACATCCCAGGAGACCAAATCAACGTGGCTGGAGACTAAAGGGTTCTACAAATGCGGACAGCACCCCTGTAAGGTATGCCAATATGCTTACCCCACCAAAATGTTCAGCGACTCTACACAATCAGAGACCTACACTATTCAAAATTACATCAATTGCAACTCTGAATCCGTTATCTATATCATCGAATGCACAGAATGCCAACTAAAATATATAGGCTGCACAAACCGTAAATTTAAAATTAGAATTCTCGAACACCTCAGCTATATAAGAAATGCAAATATCTTAAACATTTCTAGTGCCTCCAAACATTTTATCCATCATCACAATCGATCAGTTAAATTTTTCCGATGTTTTGCCATAGAAAAAATCCATCTCCCCAAAAGAGGAGGTGACATAAAACATAAAACTCACCTGCGAGAAGCTTTCTGGATATACAGACTAAAAACAAGGTTCCCACAGGGACTCAACCTTAAGAAAGAACTTATGTTCCAGTATTAATATTATAGTCTGTATTCCAAAGGATATATCATACTATCTACACAGTAACTAATTCTATGAGCAACAGTCTCAAACCAATGATATCTCTCCGTTTGTCCCTAAAGTCAATCAAATTCTTCTGCATACATAACATGTGCTTTTTGTAATGCAAACGATACAATATTTTGACTTTTTTTCTTTTTTAGCCAGTCACTCACCCTCACCACATGTTTTAAAATCTTTTTGCTTATTTTTCTTTTCCCCACACTCCCTGCACTCTACATTTATTCTTTGATCCAGCGTACAGATACCAAGGGCCCTCCCCAATTGATTAATATTCCCATCAACGAACTGCAATATATTTTTTTAGTTCCCTCACTAGTTGACAACAAGACTACCAACATCTTACACAAAATAAAATATAATATGTACCTAACCCGTTCATTACATAATAATCTTTAGTCTGGGACATTCAAGAGCAGCACCCTCTGCATAGACCCACGATATCACCTACTCCTAGTTCACACTTATCTTTGCCGGCCCACAGTAACGCAAATCAAATCCTGACAAACTCTAACACAAGTTCTCAAAAAGACGCCGCCCGTTATAACTACATGTCATCTTTTATATATATTAATATATCACGTTGCTCCACAGCAAAAAATCTAATCTAAATCTACATTTATAGACTTCGTAAAGTCGAAACAATGTCACAATGAACGTTTGTAGCTAGCTCGATACAGTTACTTACCAGATAAACATCGCACTTGGATCAACAGCTGTCTCCAGGAGGCTTGTCAGGTTCCCTTGCTCCCCATTGGCCTATCCGGCCAGCCAATTACACACATAAGTTCTAGTATACAAACAAAGAAGTCAATGTTACGCAACACATAGAAGCGATGTCCTAACATTTCCTAATTGCAACCAAAAACCTGCAGTTAGAAACACACGTCTTATGTTTCCCCAGACTTTGTCCCTCATTCTCCTACAAGTTTAGTTTAATAACGTTCCACTTTATAGCAATTTTGCACTTAGAATCTTGGAGACGCTTTGGCGTGCGTTCCAATGATTCATTGTAAGCTGACACGCAATCAAGTCTAATCAGCTGCACAACCCGGAACTCACGCATATAAAAACCGGGGCCCTAGTATCAAAAACTTCAACAGCCATGATTAAGGACGTGCCTAACGTCTGAAACGCGTAGGCTTCAGGACTGGATCGTCATTTACTCCCGATTGCACACCAGGACTCCAACTCATTGGACCTTTTAATCGATTATTCAGTAAACTTGGAACTAGTTTCCGTTTTATCCTCTTCAGCGCTGGACTCAACCCCTTTGCCTCTGCCTGTCTATACCCATCGTGAGCCGACACGAGAGCCCGTGCGATGACCGCGACACACACAGCAAGTGTCAGGTGAGCTGGAGGACTCCTTCTGTATTTACCTTCTGCCGGGGATCGGATATCTTGTGGAAATTTCCTTCTTTCTTGGTAACTGATGAATCCTTTCAGGCATGTTTGAAGGGCTGGTTATTGGAATATAGTCAGGAAAATCAAGCCCATAGGGAAGACAGCCACTTGTTTTGGGACACAGCCAAGGCAGTACTGAGGGGGAGGATCATTTCTTTTGTGGCGTCGCTTAAACGAAAAACCAACAAACTTTATAACGAGTCTAGTAGAAATCTTCGCATGAAATATACAGCGTACTCGGCAAATCCCACATTAGCGCTTCGGGATGAATGGCTTACTGCTAAGGCAGAGTTTGAAATGTGGCTAGATAGAAAGGAAAGGTTCCAGAGAGAGCAAACAACTGCGCATTTCTTCAGGTATGGTAATAAAACAGGATCCCTGTTGGCCAAAATGGCGAAAGGGCAATTTCGCCCGACTCACATAGGGGGGTTGAGAGATGGGAACGGGGAAATACAGAAAGATCCAAAGATCGTCAATGATATACTGGGAAATTACTACACTGCACTATATGCACAGGATACTTCGGGGAAGACTGAGGGGAGGGCGTTTCTGGACTCTTTAACGATACTTTGATCACGGAACAAGAGATAGTATCAACCATTAAATCATTGACGAATAATAAAGCGCTAGGACCGGACGGGTTTTCTAGTGACTTTTACAAGATTATGAGGGAGGAGGTCACACACATTTTATTGCCGGTATATAATCATATGCTTTTAAATAAGGAATTCCTGAAATCTGGCAATGTAGCTTATATCAAGGTATTGTACAAGGAAGGGAAAGATCCGACTAACCCGGCTCCTATCGCCCAATCTCTTTGATAAATCAGGATGTTAAAATATTGTCGAAGATATTGGCCGACAGGTTGGCCCTGTTTCTCCCGGATCTGATTGGGTCACACCAGGTGGGTTTTGTTAAAGGGAGATCGGCGGTCAAAAATATACGCACGGTTCTGGCGGTACAAGACTCAATAAAGACTACTAGCATGGAGGGGTACGAGTCGCCAGCACTTTTAACATTAGACGCCGAAAAGGCCTTTGATAATGTTCACTGGGATTGGCTGGGGTTAGTTCTAGATAGATTTGGGATACAGGGTCTGTTTAGGAATTACCTGGAAGCGTTATATTCAGAACCCCTAGCTAGGGTGTTCACCACAGGTTTTCTTTCAGCACCGATCCATTTACAGAAGGGAACAAGACAGGGCTGCCCCCTGTCTCCATTGCTGTTTGACTTGGCTTTGGAACCTCTGGCGAGACATCTTCTGTCCTCCAGTGATTTTGAAGGGATAATGGTTGGTAGTCAGGAGATTAAACTGACATGCTTTGCTGATGATCTTTTGCTATTTCTGAGATCGCCTGGGTATCATTTGGGGGGGGGGGGGGTGCTGGAGAAGCTACGGTACTTTGGATCATTCTCAGGATATAAAGTCAATGTGCAAAAGAGTCAATTACTCTACTTGAAGGAATCAGGGGCAAGACCAGCCTTGCAGGGTATGGTGGAAATAACCAGATCTTATATCACATACCTGGGGATTAAAATAGGCAAATTTCCCTCTTCCCTCTATAAACTAAATTATTCACCCTTGTTTGAAAAAATTCATAAGGAACTAAATTGATGGGCGTCACTGCCGTTGTCATTGTAGGAGAGCTGCTCTTTTAAAAATGATAAGCTTTGCTCGTCTGCTATATCCAATGCAAACAATACCCATATTGATCAAGCACCTAGATAGCCAAAAATTACAGACAGCATTTCTACAATTCTTGTGGCAGAAGAAAAGACCTAGGATTGCATATAAAAAATTGGCACTGCCCAAAGTTGATGGTGGCATACAGTTACCACTTATTCGATATTACAATTTAGCGGCCATCTGTAGGCACATAGGTGATTGGCTGCATAACACTAATTTGTACTCCAATGTTCAACTGGAACAGGCTTTGGCTGGATCGCATTCGTTGACGGCACTGTTACACCTGCCCTATGCTCAGCTGCCTAATAATGTTGTCAAGTTTGTTGCTAAGGGATACTATAGGCGCCTGGAAGGCGCTGCGGAAGCTTTTTGGCCTTCCCTATGGTCTTTCTAAATTCTGGCCATTATGGGACAACCCCATGTTCCCACAGGGGAGCCAGAATAAATTATTTTCGCCGTGGAGATCTGAGGGGATCAATGTTCTGGGCCAACTCATGAATGTTGAAGAGGGAAGATGGTTTACGTGGCAGGAGTTCTCTAGCAAGTATAATTTAAGGGATAATCAGTATCTGCAATATGCTCAAGTAACAGAGTTATGTAAAACCAAAGTACGCAATATTGATGTAGTGGAGATGTGGGGGGCATTTGATGGGATGGTGCCGCAGGCCGTTATGGGTAGAAGTCTTGCAAGTTTATATGGTAAGCTTCGGAATGTCCACCTTGACTCTTTTAGTACCTCCTGCTTTCGGACCTGGGAAGTGGAGCTGGAAGATCCAGAACTCTCTAGCAAAATTCGGAAAGGGTGGGAGAGGGTGAGGAAGTTCATGGTAAATGAGCAGTGGCGTGAGATGCACTTCCGGCTTATGCACAGAGCGACATATGCCTTTAATTTATCCTATAGGGACGCTCCAGCACAGTATCGGCGTAGTTGTCCTAAATGTGACCTACATAAAGCTAATCTACTTCACGGGATGTGGTTGTGCCCAGAAATTCTGGCGTTTTGGAACCTTGCTCTACAATTTATTAAAGACACCTGGGGGGAAGAGGTGCACGCAAACCCACCGGCAGTGCTGTTTCACTATATCCCCATGGATCCAGATGTGGGGGGGGGGGACCACCTCCAGTAGCCCGGAAAGGAATCCATATGGCATTATTGGCTATCAAGAAGTGCATCTTGCATCACTGGTTGTGACTACTCTTAAAACTTTATTGGGATATGATAAAACGGACCTAGAAAGACACAAAGAAAGGTCTACAGAACAATTTTTTAAAACTTGGCGTAGATTTATTGAAAAACATTATTCCACAGCGGAGATAGGGGTGTTCTTGCGCACATTTCAACACACATCAAGGTATAGTTTACAGAGTATCCAGGGCACGCTAGGCATGCTACTGGCTAGTTAAGAACCTGCTCACCGAGATGGAGGAGAGTTGGGGGGAGGGAAGGGGATGTTCGGCTTTGTTTTGCCTTATTCAATGCCTTGTAACTTGATGATGACAACTAAAATGAAAAAAAATATTTTGGAGTTAGAACACATTGTTATATGATGTACTTATTATTGTATGTGTGACACGTACTTTATACCTGTAACTGTTCTGACGTTGAATAAAAATATATTTGAAAAAAAATTGTGAGTCAGAATGTATTGAAGTAATTCTAAAATGAGATCACACATTTCACCATCCCGGTTGCTGGTCCCCAGGAGGAAGCGGACCGCCTCCATTCCATCACAGTGCTGTATACAGGTATACAGAGACTCTACGTCTGCCATAACCAGTAGCATGTCTGATTCAATTTGAATGCCATCCAGCCTACCCAGGACTTCCGTCGTGTCTTTGACGTATGAGGGTAGCTCAGCGACCAAAGGTTTTAAATAAAAATCAACAAATTTACAAATAGGGTCACAGAGACCACCCATACCTGACACAATCGGACGTCCTGGGGGGTCCACAAGACTCTTATGCACCTTAGGCAGAAAGTAAAGCGTAGGGATCTTAGGCTCTTCAATTAGGAGTTCCTCATGTATTTTCTTTGGGATAAGCCCCTTGTCCAAGGCTCTGTCAAGAATTTTAGTTAGTTCTAAGGAAAAAGCAGACAAAGGGCTATGTGTTCGTTTGACATAGGTCTGTTTATCACACAATTGTCTCAGGGCTTCTTTTTCATATTTGGCCATTGGCCAAACCACTATGTTCCCCCCCTTGTCTGCTGGTTTGATTACAACATCATCCAGCAGTTGCATTTCACTCAGCGCCTTCCTCTGACTGACAGTCAAATTGTCACCACCTCTCGTAATGGACAGTTGTTTGAACTCATCCATGACTAGTCGGGTGAAAATTTCTACTTGGGGGCACAGGGACAAGGGGGGAAACATCGTGGATCTAGGCAAAGCAGATGTAGGAAAAGAACCTGTTACCTCTGCTGTCTGTTCACGCAAAAGTTCCTCAAGAGCCTGTAAGGCCTCTCTTTCCATCTCACTGGTCACAGTCAAGGTATCAGTGCTTCTACTATGAAGTTTTTTTTAAATCAATTTGCGCGAAAATAAATGGAGATCCTTTAACGCTGTAAAAAAATCAAAAGAATTGGTGGGTGAAAAGGTCAGCCCCTTACTGAGGACCTCACATTGGGCATCGGAGAGGGCATGAGAGGATAGGTTAATTACCTCTAACTTATTGGTTGGGTTCTTATCCTGTTGATAGTTACGTATGTTCTTGTGCTTTGCATTTCTATCATAATGCCGTCTTGAGCCCGAGGGTCCCTGATTAGTCCCAGTGGTACTGTTGGTGTTGATATCCCTAACTCTGCTCGTGTCCTCACCCGAAGTTCGGGATGAAACTGACGAGGATCTCGACTGGGAGAAAGATCTTGATCTAGAGCGACCGCGCCTCATACACCACCTATACACCTTATTGAGTTGATAGTCTTGTAAATCCCTTTGGAATTTCCCTGATTTTGTCGCATAAATATCTTTCTCCCACTTGAGATATTCTTTATCTAAATCCTCTTGTATTTTACTGAGGACCTCATTGGAAAAATCTTTTTTAAGGACAGCTTGTATATCTTCTATCTCATTTTCCAATTCAATCAAGGTATTGGAATTTGACTGAACCAAAAGGTCCATAAAGCACTTAGAGAATGTATCTGCCAGGCTCTCCCACTTCCGTTTGAACTCATCATTTTCTATGTCAAAAGAGGGGAACACTTGAACCCTCAGTCCTCTGGGGACAAGGCCTCTAGAAATATATTTAGTAAGAAAAGCCTTGTTCTACCAGATTCTGGTTCTTTTGTTTAAAAGGAGCTTTAGTTTAGTACTGAGCTCCCTACTCTCCCTACCACCACTAACTGAAACTAAAACAGGGTCCTCATTGAATATTTGGTCCAGTTGTACGAGCCATGTTTCGTCACGGGCTCTAAAGTTCATGTAACGCTGTGCACTCACCTATTGCTAGACACGTATACTGAGTATTCATGTCGAGGTGAATGGCATTAAAAATACCCTGGATCATGGGAACTGACCAGAACGTAATCTCGGATGAATATTCTAATACATGGCTAAGCAAATTTATGTTCAAAAGAAGGGAATTGTCAAAAATATTTTAAATGTGTGAACCTAAAAGTGCTATGTATTATGTCACTGAAGCTCACAGCTCTGCTGACAAAAGAGCCTACATGGGGGATGGCTATTCTATTTCAAGTCATTTAGTTTATGGCTTTGCATTTCAGCTGTTCCAAAGGCAACGTGAGAAAACGTGATGACATTGTATTTCTTATGGCTAAAGATATGTATTAAAGAGGGGATGGGAAGACTGCATATTACCATATTTAGAATGCTCATGCTTTGCAAGTATGAAGTTACCACCTACTCTCATTTTCCTATAAATAAAGATGGATCGCCCCCTGTGGGCAGAGACTGTTTGAACACTGAAGCTGCGTGTCATGGTCTCTCCGGCCGGCCTCTCTCAGATCCACCATTGAGAGAGCATTTCTTAATTTGGAACTCATAGACAAATGCAGATAATGTCCAACGTTAATGGACAATGTAAATTCTGCAGCTGAAACACCTGAACTCAATAATTAGAAGGTGTGACCACATACTTTTGGCCATATAGTCCGCTTCAGATGTCCCTCTTGGAGCGGAACCCCAATACCCGGCCACAGCGTTGCCGAAGCTGTGGCCGGGGATTGGGGTTTCTGCTCCTTCAGGGAGCAAAAAAATACCCTTCGCACTGAGGAGAGAAGGAGGAGAGAGCGAGCGACGGAATACACGGCCGTCACTTGGAGCTCATTAAAGTGATGGCCGTGTATTACCCGGCCCCATAGACTTCTATGGGAGCCGGGCAGCCGGGAGAACGGCCAAAAATAGGGTATGTCCCATTTTTTGACGGCCCGGTCAAAAAAATCGGTCGTGTGAATAGCCCCATTAGGGGTCTATTGTTCCTACTGCGGCCGTCTGACGGACGTTTTTTGAACGGCGGTCACATGGCCGGGAAACCCTGTCGTGTGCATAAGGCCTTACTGTATAGACTGGAATAGGATGACAAAAATCTTTTCAATATCATGAGAGTGCAGGGGATTTACATAAATGCTTTATTGTATTTCTGGGGGGGGGGGGATATATAAGGCAGGTTAGGAACATTATACACTACACACGAAGAGATAAAGTGATGTTCACACATCATGGATTCTGTCAGGATTTAGTGTGAACTTTAGTGGAGCTAATCCACGTGCTGATCCGCATGCCAAATGATTCTCTTTAAATTAAAATAGTGAATTAGCGTAGTGAAGGCTCTGCATGTATCTCCCCTGTCACAATCTGATCTCTGGGGGAGAGGGCTGTAATCCATCTCTTTCTGGAGACTGAAGAAATCTATGACATTTCTCTGTTAATTGACTTCTAATCATTTTGGCAGCCATAACGTACATACACCCTGGTGTACTGTCTATACAGCAGTGGCGTAACTACCGCTGTAGCAGCCATAGCGTCTACTACGGTGCCTGCCGTCATGCCCCCAATGCGGAGTGGTGCCGCTAGCAGCCGCTATGACATGTTACATTTATTCTGCGGGCCAGTATGATTCCGGCGACACAAAATAAGTTATTTTTACAAAAGTTATTTTCTTATCGAAAAAGTTGTAAAACATAAAAAAACAATATAAATTTGGTAATTTGGTACAATTTGGTATCGCGGGAATCGTATAAAAAGCATTATAAAAAGAAAACTGTAATGACCCCTCTCATCCTGCCAACATCTTCCTCCATGGCGATGCCAGCAGATGCGGCTGTCCTGTCCTGCAGTGACTACTAGGGTGTGCCCGCAAGCTCATTCCAGTCCTTAGAGGGCCAACACGCGCACATGTTAAGAACTAACTAATTACTCCAAGATCACCATGGACTATATAAGGAGCCCTGCCCTTTCACTCTTTGCCTGAGCATTGTTTGTATTCCTCTATTAGTCTTGCAAATGGTCCGTTAGTTGTTTCCTGCTCCCTGTGTTCCCATGCCCTGCTACCTTTATCCTGACATGGGTTAGCGAGATTATTCAAGTAGCTGGGTTAATGTAGTTAGGGGCAGTAGAAAGGGGTCCAAGAAAAGGAAGGCCAATCCTGTTTCTGATATTCCAAGTAAAATAGCCAAGTTGGGTGATGATGCGAGGGTGTCGGTCTCAGAAATGGCAGCCCTAGTGGATACTGATCTTCCTAACAGCCAGGAGAACAGCCCAGCTAGTAGTCGGCGGGATGGTAATGCAGGTAAAGCAAGACAATTGGTAGTTGTAGGGGATTCTATAATCAGGAAGTAGGATAGAATAATTTGTCGCCAAGAAACCTCAAACTAATGATTTGCTGTTTCCCTGGTGCCAGGGTTTGGCATGTGGTGAAACGGTTGGATAAATTACTGGGAGGGGCTGGTGATGATCCAGCTGTTGTGGTCCACGTGGGAACCAACGATTGAATACATGGTAGGTGGAGGAGCCTTAAGAATAACTTTAAAGAACTAGGCTACAAGCTGAAGGGAAGGATCTCCAAGGTTGTATTCCGTGCTATGTACATCACAGGAAAGACAGCGGGAGCTCAGGGAGTTAAATGCATGGCTGAAGTCTTGGTGTGGAGGAGAAGGCTTTGGGTTCCTAGAGCACTGGGCTGACTTTTCATTGGGGTACAAACTGTATTCTGCAGATGGTTTGCATCTAAATGGAAAGGGGTCTGCTGTGTTGGGGGAGAGAATTCTAGCAGGGGTGGCGGAGTATGTAAACTAGGGCTGAGGAGGGAGGTCAATGTAGAAAATAAAGGGGTAGTTAGGTTAGAGATGGGTCAGACCATATTGGTGGGGGGAGAAATATACTGTGAGGAGAGAACTAGACAACTGTTACAAAACAGCAATGAAAATAAAAATTCCCAAATAATGTCAAATAATCACATTTCTGAAACTGAAAGTGAAAAAATTAAGTTAAAGTGTATGTTCACAAATGGCAGAAGTCTACCAAGCAAAATGGAGGAGCTGGAGGCCTTTGTACTGGAGGAACATATAGATATAGTTGGTGTTCCTGAAACATGGCTGGACTCTTCACATGACTGGGCTGTAAATCTACAGGGTGTTACACTGTTTCAGAAAGAAAGGACAAATAGGAAAGGTGGTGGTGTATGTCTGTATGTGAGAAGTGATATGAAGGTGAGTGTGAAAGAGACATTAGAGGGTGAAGATTGTGAGGAGATTCAAACCTTGTGGGTGGAATTACAAAGGGAGGTAAACACTGAAAATATTACTTTTGTTGTAATTAGAGATGAGCGAACTTTTCAAAAGTTCGGTTCGGCTAGTTCGCCGAATTTCACAAAAAAGTTCGATTCGGACCGAACTAGTTCGGACCGAAACTGTCACTTACGTGCGCCGAGCATGCTACTGTCTCGGGTGCTGATAGAGTTAATGGGCTGCACTAACTCTTTCAGCAACCTTGACAGTACATGCTCGGCGCGCGGAAAATACAATTTAAATGTAATAAAAAAATAAAAATTATACGTTCGTACTTACTTTCCTCCTGTCCGGCCTCCAGCGATGACGTTTCATCCCTTTCGCCGCTGCAGCCAATCACAGGCTGTAGTGGCGGTCACGCACGTCAGGATGACGCTTCATCCCACGTGACCGCCTCTGCAGCCAATCACAGGCTGCAGCGGCGACATGGATGAAACGTCATCGCTGGAGGCCGGACAGGAGGAAAGTAAGTATGAACGTATTATTATTTTTTTTGGCATGTATGTATATTTGCATATATGTATGTATGTTGTCATGTATGTATATATGTGCATGTATGTTTGCATGTATGTATGTATGTATGCTGTCATGTATGTATGTATATACAGTGAAGGAAATAAGTATTTGATCCCTTGCTGATTTTGGAAGTTTGCCCACTGTCAAAGACATGAACAGTCCAGAATTTTTAGGCTAGGTTAATTTTACCAGTGAGAGATAGATTATATAAAAAAAAATAAAAAAAATAACATTGTCAAACTTATATATATTTATTTGCATTGTGCACAGAGAAATAAGTATTTGATCCCCTACCAACCATTAAAAGTTCAGCCTCCTCCAGACCAGTTACACGCTCCAAATCAACTTGGTGCCTGCATTAAAGACAGCTGTCTTACATGGTCACCTGTATAAAAGACTCCTGTCCACAGACTCAATTAATCAGTCTGACTCTAACCTCTACAACATGGGCAAGACCAAAGAGCTTTCTAAGGATGTCAGGGACAAGATCATAGACCTGCACAAGGCTGGAATGGGCTACAAAACCATAAGTAAGACGCTGGGTGAGAAGGAGACAACTGTTGGTGCAATAGTAAGAAAATGGAAGACATACAAAATGACTGTCAATCGACATCGATCTGGGGCTCCATGCAAAATCTCACCTCGTGGGGTATCCTTGATCCTGAGGAAGGTGAGAGCTCAGCCAAAAACTACACGGGGGGAACTTGTTAATGATCTCAAGGCAGCTGGGACCACAGTCACCAAGAAAACCATTGGTAACACATTACGCCGTAATGGATTAAAATCCTGCAGTGCCCGCAAGGTCCCCCTGCTCAAGAAGGCACATGTACAGGCCCGTCTGAAGTTTGCAAATGAACATCTGGATGATTCTGAGAGTGATTGGGAGAAGGTGCTGTGGTCAGATGAGACTAAAATTTAGCTCTTTGGCATTAACTCAACTCGCCGTGTTTGGAGGAAGAGAAATGCTGCCTATAACCCAAAGAACACCGTCCCCACTGTCAAGCATGGAGGTGGAAACATTATGTTTTGGGGGTGTTTCTCTGCTAAGGGCACAGGACTACTTCACCGCATCAATGGGAGAATGGATGGAGCCATGTACCGTCAAATCCTGAGTGACACCCTCCTTCCCTCCACCAGGACATTAAAAATGGCTCGTGGCTGGGTCTTCCAGCACGACAATGACCCGAAACATACAGCCAAGGCAACAAAGGAGTGGCTCAAAAAGAAGCACATTAAGGTCATGGAGTGGCCTAGCCAGTCTCCAGACCTTAATCCCATCGAAAACTTATGGAGGGAGCTGAAGATCCGAGTTGCCAAGCGACAGCCTCGAAATCTTAATGATTTACAGATGATCTGCAAAGAGGAGTGGGCCAAAATTCCATCTAACATGTGTGCAAACCTCATCATCAACTACAAAAAACGTCTGACTGTTGTGCTTGCCAACAAGGGTTTTGCCACCAAGTATTAAGTCTTGCTTGCCAAAGGGATCAAATACATATTTCTCTGTGCAAAATGCAAATAAATATATATAATTTTGACTATGTGATTTTCTTTCTTTTTTTTAATATAATCTATCTCTCACTGGTAAAATTAACCTAGCCTAAAAATTCTAGACTGTTCATGTCTTTGAAAGTGGGCAAACTTACAAAATCAGCAAGGGATCAAATACTTATTTCCTTCACTGTATGTGCATGTATGTTTGCATGTATGTTGGCATGTATGTATATATGTGCATGTGTGTATGTATATTTGCATGTATATATTTGCATGTATGTATGTATGTTTGCATGTATGTATGTTTGCATGAATGTATGTTTGTATGTATGTATGTATGTTTGCA
Organism: Rhinoderma darwinii; assembly: GCF_050947455.1. Taxonomy (NCBI): domain Eukaryota; kingdom Metazoa; phylum Chordata; class Amphibia; order Anura; family Rhinodermatidae; genus Rhinoderma; species Rhinoderma darwinii. Next base: position 274,019,742 of record NC_134690.1, on the reverse strand, counting down.
TGAATGTATGTTTGCATGAATGTATGTTTGCATGAATGTATGTTTGCATGTATGTATGTTGTCATGTATGTATGTTGTCATGTATGTATGTATGTATGTATGTATGTTGTCATGTATGTATATATGTGCATGTATGTTTGTGTATATATTTGCATGTATGTATGTTTGCATGTGTGCATGTTTGCATGTATGTATGTATGTTGGCATGTATGTATATATGTGCATGTATATTTGCATGTATATATTTGCATGTATGTATGTATGTTTGCATGAATGTATGTATGTATGTATGTATGTTTGCATTTTATGTATGTTTGCATGTATGTATGTATGTCGTCATGTATGTATGTTGTCATGCATGTATATATGTGCATGTTTGTATGTATATTTGCATGTATATATTTGCATGTATGTTTGCATTTATGTATGTTTGCATGAATGTATATTTGCATGTATGTATGTATGTTTGCATGAATGTATGTATGTATGTATGTTTGCATTTTATGTATGTTTGCATGTATGTATGTATGTCGTCATGTATGTATGTTGTCATGCATGTATATATGTGCATGTTTGTATGTATATTTGCATGTATATATTTGCATGTATGTTTGCATTTATGTATGTTTGCATGAATGTATATTTGCATGTATGTATGTATGTATGTATGTTGTCATGTATGTATGTTGGCATGTATGTTGGCATGTATGTATACATGTTTGTATGTATGTTTGCATGTATGTATCTATGTATGTATGTAGGTTGTCATGTATGTTTGCATGTTTTTATTTTTGCATGTATGTTTATATATATGTGCATGTATGTAATTATGTTTGCATGTATTTATGTTTGCATGTATATTTGTGCATGCTTGTATATATGTATGTATGTATCTTTGCATGTTTGTATGTATGGTTTCATGTGTGTGTGTATGCATGTATGTATGATAGTTTGCATGTATGTATGTGTGTATGTTTGTATATATGTATGTATGTATGTATGTATGTATGTTTGCATGTATGTTTGTTTGTATATATGTCTGTATGGCCATGTATGATACTGTCTGCTGGCGCCCTGTATCTAAGTCAACTTCGTGGCAGGCTTCTATACATGGTATAACAGTCAGTATCACACATTAAACTGAATCTAAGACTACGACATGTTTTATTTCATTTATTATTTTTTTTTACAGGTTTGTTGTTTGGACTACGTCGGTTTCGAGGACTACTTCGATGACGGTTTTTTTTTCTACAATAAAATGGTTAATGAGGGTTGTGTTGGGGGTGCTTTATTTCAATAAAATATTTTATCTATATCTTTGTCTTTTTCTTTTCAAATTTTATTACTACCACTTTAGTAATAGCGAAATTGGTAGAGTAGACCTCCAATTTATATTATAAGTTGTTAAATTTATCCCTCCATGCTCTGGTGTACACCACCTATTAAATCATGAAAAATGTAGGTATAGGGAGAGAGGAGGAAAGGTAGAGCATGGTGGACAATGTCGCCTTCAATTTTTTTTTTTTATTGATACCGACTAGTGTAGTAGGAGAAGGATTATACTATGCAATGTCCCCTTTATTGCCACATTGTGTGGTATTTTGATTAAATTATTGCACAGTGTGATTACAGCTTTAAACAAATTCCACTGGGTAGGGAGCTTGTTGGCCCTACTACTCAGGTGGAAATAAACGAGGTGGTGCTGCAAGGGTTATTTTTGTATCTGTAAGATACCTTGCATATGCACACTACAGGAGGTTGTGTTCAAACTCTATGAGCAACTGCCTGATCATTGACTACCTTTTAAGCGTTGCCGCTCCAAACTTTTGGTGAGTAGCAGCGCAAAAGGATTAAAATTTTTGTGTCAATGAACAGTTAATTAGTCTTCAGATTGTGTTGTATTTGTTCTGTTACCAGCGTTGCTGTTCCATTCCTGGCTCAAGCAGCAGCTCGGCCAGCAACGCGGACAGAAAGCAATCTATCTCAGTGAGCAGCTAGCTGGTCACCGAGTGCGTTTTGTGTTCTCAGCGTTGCCGCTGCGGTTCTTAATTATGCGGCAATGCAGAGAGACAAACTGCCTGTTGTGTTTTATTTAGTGTTCTCAGCGTTGCCGCTGCGATACACAATTCGGCGGCAATACAGAGACAGCAGCGTACGCTGTGTCTAGGCAAACAGACAGCCTGCCTGTTAGCAGTGAAAACTACTGGTTCGTGCAGTTGTAAGGATTGCTGTCTGTTTCAGAGTATTGGCTGTGAGTGCCGCGACGTCATGAGCACTCAGCAACACACTGGTCTCAAGTGTCGCCACTACGTCCGTTCCCTCCAGCTGTCTGGAGCGGACTTGAATTCGGCAGGATTAGTTAATTATTATTCATGGCTCCAATCTTGCCCTGTGTAGTCTGTAATCTTTCCCTACTGTCAGGGTCGGTATGTCCCCAAGTGTCGCCACTACGTCCGTTCCCTCCAGCTGTCTGGAGCGGACTTGAATTCGGCAAGATTAGTTAATTATTATTCATGGCTCCAATCTTGCCCTGTGTAGTCTGTAATCTTTCCCTACTGTCAGGGTCGGTATGTCTCCAAGTGTCGCCACTACGTCCGTTCCCTCCAGCTGTCTGGAGCGGACTTGAATTCGGCAGGATTAGTTAATTATTATTCATGGCTCCAATCTTGCCCTGTGTAGTCTGTAATCTTTCCCTACTGTCAGGGTCGGTATGTCCCGACGTACGTTTCACTGAACTGAGTCAGCTTCTTCCGGGGGCGGGAGCATTTTGTTTCTGGTGCTTGTTATAGGCCAGAATTTGACTGACATTAATTATGGCCAATCAGCATAGGGGTGACTTGTTACACTGTTTCCTTTGTTAACAAAGCTATGATGTATGTCTTTGTTACAAGTGGCAACCTATCACCACTACATACAAAAGTATCTTCAGCAATTTTAGATGGATTGGTTGGATTCTTAACCATTTATTGGTTTATTTGAGCACACAAGGCGAATTAGACACATTTTTCATTAAGTTGATATCTATTCTTCTCCTTTATATTGATGATTTGGTCAGGAAGTTTTATGGAATTGTCAAATAAATTATAATATTTCTTATTTTTAGTTATTTTGTTATATACTATATTTTTATATTTTTTTGTGTTTTGTGAAATTTTGTTGTTTTTATATTTCTCATTAATTCTTTTTGTGTTGTTTTAATGATTTTTATATTTATTATTATTTTTATTATTTTTATTTTTTTATTTTATATATTTAATACATTCCATATAATTAACCCTTTATGTTAAATACAGTATTCAGATTACCAGTTGTGATAATTCTACACAGAAAACATATATTCACATATTATGTGGTTCATACACTGTTAAGAAATTTAAAATGGAATTAAACATCATTGCTGTAAGCTATTATTCCATATAGTTTAATATAGAGTATTTACGTATCTATATAGATATCATTGCCACATACGTGTCAATCCCGTGATTATTATATCCTTAATATTCTTGAGGTTTGGACCTCTACAATATTTTTTAATCATTTACGTATAGGTAGCCATATTGTGAATATTCCTTAAAATCGTGGCACATTGTTGTGCACGACCGTGATTGTTCTCCATATTGTTTTACCTTTTTCTCAAGTTTTTTAGTGGACATCTTATGATATTGTGTTGTTAACTAGACTTGTAACATGTTTTAGCACATCATGTGGCATTATTTATGTACACAAATTGGAAACATGGTAGGAAAAATGATTGTGAACTTATCACATCCTTAGAGGAAGCAGCCAAAATTAAAGGATTCGTTTAATCCATTTGGGCTCACAGAGTTAATTTTAAAGATCCACTTGCTCTCCTCTTTCAGCAATATGGAATCCACATCCCCACCTCTGATTCCCGTGGTGAGGTGGCAAATGGCCCAACCTGATAGTTCTTTGAGGTTGAGATTATGACAGTATTTGAAATGTCTAGCGACTGGTGTAGGTTGAAACAGTTTATTTTGTTTTTTAGTCTCCATTTCCAATTTGTCATAATTTCTTATACTTCCAATATGTTCTCTAATTCTAGTTTTGAGATCTCTCTTAGTCTTACCCACATAGTGTAAATTACATGTACACCTTATGACGTATATCACCCCCTTGGTAGCACAGGTGATGTGTTCTTGAATTTTGTAATATTCACCCGTTCCATTTTTGAAGCCCTGCTTTTTTTCCAGAATCTTACAAGCTGTACATAGGCCACATGGAAAGAACCCTGGGTATTTTTGTTGTTTCTTTTTTATACAATCCCTCGAAAAATGACTTTTAACAATATGTTGTTCTATAGTGTTGGTTTTTCTATATCCTGAGGAGATTGTTGTGCTCAAATATTGTTGGAGATCTTCGTCCAGTAATAAGATCTGCCAGTGTTTTGCCATGATGTTGTGCATTTCATGCCACTTTTCATGCAGTGTGGTGATAAACCTCACTGTATTTTCACTTTTCAATTTTGCCTTCGTAACCAGCAATGTGTCCCTATTTGTCCTGAGAGCAATATTGTAAGCCTGTTTTATCTGGTGTCCAGAATAATGTCTATCCTTGAGTCGTTTTTTCAGATCTATTGCTCCTTTCTTAAAATTTTCGAAGGTAGAGCAATTTCTCCTTAATCTGAGGAATTCCCCTTTGGGGACTCCTCTAATTGTTCTCTTGAGGTGAGCACTGTTTGCATCTAGCAGGCTATTAGTAGCTGTCTCTTTCCGATACAAGTTCGTAATAATATCATGGTTATGATCAATACCAATTTTGATATCTAGGAATGTGACCTCCTGCTTGCTATAGTTTAGAGTCAGTTTGAGGTTCAGTTCATTGGTATTAAGTTCCTCAATGAAGTTATGAAGTTCGCCCTCCGAGCCCCGCCAGATGAACACGATATCATCAATATATCTTCGCCATATCGAGATCTTCTCTATATACATCTGGAAGGGCTCGCCAAAAACAATTTCCTCTTCCCACCATCCAAGGAACAGATTCGCAAAGGTAGGTGCACAGGTTGTCCCCATCGCCGTTCCCTGGATTTGTAGAAAGAAGCGCGAATCAAACAAGAAGTAATTCCTACTTAGAATAAATTTCAATATCTTATTGGCAAAGATCCTCCTCTTGGGATTATAATCTTGTTCACGACCCAGAAAGAAGTCCACAGCTTTGCAGCCCAGGTCATGTCTGATGTTCGTATAAAGGCTCTCCACATCCAGGGTTACAAGGATTTCTCCCTCCTCCAAGTTAGCATTATTAAGCTCTTGGAGTATTTGCATTGTATCCCTGGTGTATGAGGGTAATTTATATACAAATTTTCTTAGTTCCAAATCTAGCCATTGACTGCATCTCTCAGTTAGACATCCTTGGCCAGACACGATGGGTCTGCCAGGTGGTTGATCCACATTTTTATGTATTTTTGGTAGCATATAAAAAGTTGCCACCTTAGGGTGCCCAACTGAGAGATACTTGGCCTCACTTTCAGAAATGGCCCTTTCTTCTACGCCTGACTTAATACGTTTCTCATATTCTTGTTGAAATTGAAGGGTGGGGTCCCCCCATAGGGGTTTGTAGCAATCTTTATTATTAAGCTGTTTCTTGGCTTCCTTAGTATAAAGGTCTTTGGGCCAGATAACCACATTCCCACCCTTATCCGATGGTTTGAATACCACATCGGTCCAGGTTTTGAATTCTTCAAGAGCTTTATATTCTTCACTTGTAATGTTATTATGTCGTGGACTTTCACTTAATTTGTGGAGATCTTTGGTGACAAGTTCCACGAAAATTTTAACTTGTGGGCATAGGTCCAAGGAAGGCATTTTTTTGGATTTTAGTTTTAATCTCGGATTAAGAGTGTTTGTTTCTTCTAATTCTGTTGTTGCAATTTCCAGATCAAATGCTTCATTCATGGTTTCGCCTTCTATCGCTAGTTCTTCTAAATTTCTCAAAGTTGCACTTTCTTGTGCATTGAGGCTCCTTTGGAAAGGATCCATTTCTCTATCTCTTTGACTAAAGATTTTTTTGTATATTAATTTACGCCCAAACAAGTGTAGGTCTTTGATGACCTCAAACTTGTTGAGCCTGGGTGTTATGCAAAAATTATAACCTCTTTTGAGGATGTTTGTTTGTGCGTTCGTAAGCACATGTTGTGACAGATTGATTATTTATGTGGTGGCCCGTGGGTGGCGGGGAATGCAGGAACCCAAAATGGTGGATACTGGGCTCTCTGTCTTGTGTCACGGTGGTATTTTGCCTTGCAGGCCTTCCCACCTCCCAGGGACACACACACACAGTGATGAGGGGGTTGCACAAGATGATGATGATGACTGTTGTTTCCCCCGGGGCACTCCCTTGGTGGCTGACTCCTGTCTGGTGTTATTTGGGGTGCCCTTGGTGTAGAGTGCAAATAGAAGACAGGAGACGGTGGTGGCAGTTAATCAGGAGAGCTTGCAGCACACTTTTACTTTTCAAGATGGAGATTGTACAATACAAATATGTCATCCAAATTCAGCTCAATCAGTGTAGCCCAATGCTAAATGCAGGAGTGCTATTATCTCTCTACTCACAGTCTCTCTTTCTGGACTCTTCTGGCTCCTTGAGCTGTTATTCCCATAAATCTCTTTAGGCCTGTCTTTCTCTGTAATCCGCCAATGGCTGAACTCAGGAGCACCTTTCCTGTGCTTCCTGCTGCATCCCCTCCTAGCTCACCACTCTCACCACTCCCTAATTAACTCCTCCCAGCTTCTGTTACATTATAGAAAAACACTCCGCATAGGCTGAAACACAATGTCATAACATTTCTGAACCTGTAGATGGCAGCATAACACAACACATGAAGATAAACATAGTTTTCATAGTAGTGCTCCTGTGGGACACTACATACACCCCCTCTTTAAATAAAGCCGTCCTCGGCGTCCGACTCTCCAGGCGGCGGGTTAACCTAAAACAAAGGTTAATCACAATTGCAATAATAAACTAAGAGTCCATACAGTCTCTGAGGAATATGAGGATATAATGCTGAACAGGGAAAATGTCCAAGAGTCCTTGTCATATGAACTGGGGAAAATGAAGGGCTTGTTACCCAATTGGGATGCAAACAATACAATGTCTCTGGTGAAGGATAATCCAAAAATGAAGTCTCAGATTCAACAGTTCAATCTTGATATCGAGCTGGCATCTTACCTCGGGTAGCTCTATCAGATCTCCTCAGGGGCTCCTCTATAACAATTTCAGGGTCCCTGGATTCCTCTGGACCAGGCCGGAACTCGGATGACGAGGTCACTTGGTCTTCGCCGGGATCCAGAACAGTTCTTGGAACAAAAATAGACAGCCAAGGTTGGAACAGCCAATCAAGAGGGGACATACTAGTTGTTGGCGGTAGCGGTTCAGCTGCAGGAGATTTCTCAGTTGTCTGTGGTTCTGCTGGTACCTCTTCCTTTAGGCAGAGCTTGAGACGATTACGGTGGACGACTTGGGAATCTCGGCCTTCGCGCACAATCTCATAGACATCAGTCCCAGGGTGCGGGATGGACTTAATTGTGTATGGTTCTTTCTGCCACTTGCTGTCCAACTTACTTGAACGATGGTTGTTTTTCAGCCACACACGGTCTCCAATTTGGAAGGGTTCTGCTTTGGCCTTTTGATCAAAACCTGCTTGTTGCCTTTGACGAGCATCTTCCATCCGTCTTTCCACAATCTCGTTGGCTTCAGCCAGGCGACGCTGGTGATCACTCACCCACTCTGTGTTTGGCAGGGGGTTGATAGTATCTGGAACTTCGACATCCATGGCCAAGTCCGAAGGCAATTTGCCCTGACGGCCAAACAGGAGATAGTAAGGAGTGTACCCTGTGGAGCAGTGCACAGTGTTGTTATACAGGTACACCAATTCTGGCAGGAGAGTCGGCCAATCAGCCCTCTTCTGGGACGGAACAGTTCTTAACATCCCAATAAGAGTCTGGTTCATCTTTTCACATAAGCCATTACCTTGTGGATGATAAGCGGTAGTTCTCAGCTTCTGACAGCCATAGAGGGAACACAACTCGTGGAACAGTTGAGACTCAAATGCGGAACCACGATCAGTCAGGATCTTGTCCGGACAGCCATAGGGGAGTACGAAATTCTTCCAAAAGATGGCAGCGGTGGTCTTGGCAGTCAGGTCTTTCACTGGCATAGCTACCACGAACTTCGTATAGTGGTCAATTATAGTTATAGCATAAGTATACCCAGTGCGGCTTGGTTCAAACTTGACATGGTCAATGGCTACCAGTTCCAGCGGTCTATGACTGATGATGGGGTGAAGTGGGGCTCTCTGGTCATGACGCTCTCCTCGGCTCTGAGCACAGGTGGGACATTCTCGGCACCACTTCTCTATGTCGTCTCTCATGCCAATCCAGTAAAATCGTCGGCGTATGGTATCTTCCGTTTTATGAACCCCAAAGTGTCCCGATCTGTCATGGTAGGCTTCCAAGATGGATTTGGAATCTCGCCGGGGTACCACAATTTGATGTAGACGCTCACCCGTTACTGGATCCAGGGCAGTCCTCTGTAGTAGACCTCTGGACACGAAAAGTCGATTCCTCAGTCTCCATAGACAAATTAATTCCTGATCAGCTTGACCTCTACGTATTCGGTCCGGAGTCCTCTTCTGAAGAAGGGAAGTCTGCAATTCCTGTAGGTTTCTACTCTCCCGTTGGAATCTAGCCCACTGTCTGGAATCTTGGGAGCAGTCAGGAACATTTGGTTGCGGATGTTCGTTTCGCTTCCTCTGAGCGATCACCGAATTCTGGGTTGCAAACTGAGCATAGAATGTAGGCATCTCTACCTCTTCCCATTCATCATTACATCGGACCAGTTCTTCACCCACAGGCAAACGGGATAAGGCATCGGCATTCACGTTGGACGCACCAGTCCGGTACTTGATCACAAACTGATAATTCGCCAGTCTGGATGCCCATCGCTGTTCAAGAGCTCCCAGTCGCGCTGTATCCAAGTGGGCCAGCGGATTATTATCCGTGAAGACGATGAAGGGTGTTGCAGCCAGGTAATCTTTAAATTTTTCGGTCACTGCCCACACAAGGGCCAGGAATTCCAGCTTAAAGGAACTATAATTCTGGTCGTTCCGTTCAGCGCCTCGAAGACCTCTGCTGGCATAAGCGATGACTCTCCCTTTCTGGTCCTGTACCTGCGACAGGACGGCCCCCAATCCCTTCTGGCTGGCATCAGTATACAGCCTAAAGGGTTGGTTGTAGTCAGGATATCCCAGGATAGGTGGTTCGGTTAACAGCTGCTTCAGCTTCTGGAAAGCGGCTTCATGGGCTTCAGCCCACTCAATCGGGATCCTTCTCTTCATAGCTTCCTTGGAGTGACCTCTTAACAATCCCTGGAGGGGTTCTGCAATCTGGGCAAAGTGTGGGATGAACCGTCTATAATACCCTGCAAATCCCAAGAAACTTCTCACCTCCTTGACTGTGGTAGGGGCTGGCCAGCTCTTTACTGCTGCTACTTTGCCTGGATCAGGAACCACTCCTTCTGCACTCACGACATGGCCTAAGTAATGGACTTCCGGCTTCAGGAGATGACACTTGGAGGGTTTCACTTTCAGGCCATATTTGATGAGGGTTTTGAGGACTTCTGCCAGGTGCTGTAGGTGTTCCTCATAAGTCTTTGAGTAGATGATTACGTCGTCCAGGTACAAGAGGACGGTCTCGAAGTTTTGGTGACCCAGGCAGCGTTCCATCAGCCTCTGGAAGGTTCCCGGGGCATTGCATAGCCCAAAGGGCATACAATTAAACTCGAACAACCCCATGGGAGTAGTGAAAGCAGTCTTTTCCCTATCTTCGGGAGCCATCGGTACCTGCCAATACCCGCTGGTCAAATCCAGAGTTGAGAAGCAGGCAGCAGACCCCAAAGCAGTCAGGGATTCTTCAATGCGTGGCAGGGGATACGCATCCTTGTGAGTGATATTATTGATTTTGCGGTAGTCCACGCAGAATCTAATGTTGCCATCCTTCTTTTTCACCAGGACTAGGGGTGCAGCCCATGGACTGTAGCTCTCCCGAATCACATCTGCGTCCTTCATCTCCCGAATCATTTTCTTCACTGGCTGGTACATGGCTGGTGGAAGGGGACGGTACCTTTCTTTGATGGGTGGATGGACGCCTGTAGGGATGGTGTGCTCAATGATAGTAGCCTTCCCAAAATCCATAGGATGTTTACTGAAGGCTTGTTGATTGTCTTTGGCCACCATCAGGGCTCCTTCGATCTCCTCTTCGGTAGTATTAGCATCGCCAACATGGATCTCGGTCCACCAAGGTTTTGTTGTCATCTCAGGGGTAACTTGATTCTGGGTAGCTTGCTGGAACACTGTAGTCTCAGGGCTCCAGACATCTTGGAAGAAGACCTGTGAGAGCTTAGCAACTGGACGGTATTTACTCAGTACCACAGCCGTATCACCAATGTTCAGGAGGCGAATAGGTACCCTCCCATTAGAAACAGTCACTAGACTTCTGGCTGCTAGCACGGTCGGATGATCTTCCAGAAGAAGAGGTTCCACAAGGGCCTGGTAATCTTGACCTTGCAAACCTGGACGAGCTCGACACCACAGAATGGTTTCCGTCTCTGGTTCCAGAGTCACTGGTTGTGAGTCCATGATGCGGGCACGGCAGATCTCACCCTTTTCATTCGTGAACCTCTGTTGGGCATTCAAGAGACGGATAGCATGCTGAATTGCATTTTGATTGGAGACAGGGACTGTAGAAAGTGCTCGGTGTAGGGCATCTAGCATCTCTTCATAGCAATTCCTAAGAACATTCATGCCCAGCACCACTGGTGGAAAGTCATCATCCCAGACGTTCACTACAATTACGCCTTGCTGGGGCAGTTCAGTTTCTCCCATCTGGATCGTGGGTTCCCAGTAGCCCCGATGGGGTATCGATTGTCCATTACTGGCTACAATGTTAAGCCACGTGTCTGGGGGTTGTATCAGCTGGTCGAGGTCCCAGTACTTCTCAAACCAACTTCTCTGCAGAGTGGTGACTTGAGAGCCAGTGTCCAGTAAGGCCGACAGTGGGATCCCATTTAGGTGGATCGTAATCACTGGACACTGCCCAATGTACCGGGGAATCCATTCTGGTGTTGTGGGACTTATTGGTCTTCCTCCCGAGGGGCGGTCCTCTGCCTCGGGGGATTGTCGTTTAACTGACGACATTCTCTTTCAATATGGCCAGCTCTTTGACACCTACGACAAATGGGTCTTCCGGTGGTATCAAATCTGTCAGAAGAGCGTCTACCCCAATTCCGGTAACTTCCCCCTTCTGATCGGTTACTGAACCTGTTACTGGAGTAGCGGCGGCTTTCTTTCTGGCGTTGCTCCATATCTTCCATTTTCTGGCACATTTTACTGAGGCTCTTGGTGAGGACAGCAATTTGGTCCCTCAGTTCACCAACTGGATCTTGAGCTTGCATGTGAGCACACTGAGCTAGTGCAACTTGACTTCCCGCTGCTGTAGGATGATCTACTTGCGACTCCGTAGGAGTCTCTATGGAATAGGGGAAAACTTTGGCTTGAACCGCTGCGGCTTCAGTCCCCAGGATTCTAATTGCGAGCTCTTTAAAGTCCAAGAAGATACAGCTTGGGTTCTGGGAGGCCAACATTCTGAGCTGACTTTTAAGAGCTTCAGATGCAGCTCCTTCAACAAACTGCTCCTTTAAGGCCTTGTCAGCCTCTGCAGCCTCTAAGGGTTCTACTTGCATAATTGCCCGCTGGGCCTCCTGCAGGGATAAAGCAAAGTCTCTCAATGACTCACCGGGCTGCTGCTTCTTTCCAAAGAATCTCATCTTGAGCTCTGCCACAGTCCTTACTTCAAATGTGGCACGCAATCGGTCCAGTATCTGTTCCACTGTTTTTTTCTCTGTTCTGGGCCAGGATTTCACTTCTCTTAATGCTGCGCCCTCTAGTTGTCCTATCAATATCTCAACCCTCTGGTCTGTTGAGACAGGATACAAACGGAACATGGACAGCATCTTCTCTTTGAATTCCCTCAGGGAATGAACTTCGCCTTTGTAGCGAGGAAGCCATGGTGCTCCAAAGTAATAGGGCATAGTGAGTGGCATCACTTGCGCTGTTGGAGGTGACCCACTGGGGCTTGGAGAGCCGTTATCTCCGTCGTCAGACATTTTCTGCAATAAGTCCTACAGTAACCCCTAGCAACGGGTGTTCAATTTCAGGCTATGCACTAAGCCTCTTTTCCGGATATCTTTTCCGGTGTCTCTACACTGTTAACTGCTACTTTTTACTTTAAATCTCATTTACTGGCCTATTCAGGCACTCACCAGCTTTCTCTTAGCTGCTCCGCTGTTTTCGCGGGTTCTCTTGCGCAGCTCCTTGCCACTTCCAATATGGCGGCGACTTGGCGGGAAACTTTTATTCCGGCTGTAGCGAAATGTCTGTAACTCTGCTCCGGCTGCGATAATCTGGCTCCGGCTGTGGCGCATCAGCGCTGACTTAGTTCATAAGGCACAGAGGCCATAGATATCCTGTTCGTGACGCCAAAATTATATGTGGTGGCCCGTGGGTGGCGGGGAATGCAGGAACCCAAAATGGTGGATACTGGGCTCTCTGTCTTGTGTCACGGTGGTATTTTGCCTTGCAGGCCTTCCCACCTCCCAGGGACACACACACACAGTGATGAGGGGGTTGCACAAGATGATGATGATGACTGTTGTTTCCCCCGGGGCACTCCCTTGGTGGCTGACTCCTGTCTGGTGTTATTTGGGGTGCCCTTGGTGTAGAGTGCAAATAGAAGACAGGAGACGGTGGTGGCAGTTAATCAGGAGAGCTTGCAGCACACTTTTACTTTTCAAGATGGAGATTGTACAATACAAATATGTCATCCAAATTCAGCTCAATCAGTGTAGCCCAATGCTAAATGCAGGAGTGCTATTATCTCTCTACTCACAGTCTCTCTTTCTGGACTCTTCTGGCTCCTTGAGCTGTTATTCCCATAAATCTCTTTAGGCCTGTCTTTCTCTGTAATCCGCCAATGGCTGAACTCAGGAGCACCTTTCCTGTGCTTCCTGCTGCATCCCCTCCTAGCTCACCACTCTCACCACTCCCTAATTAACTCCTCCCAGCTTCTGTTACATTATAGAAAAACACTCCGCATAGGCTGAAACACAATGTCATAACATTTCTGAACCTGTAGATGGCAGCATAACACAACACATGAAGACAAACATAGTTTTCATAGTAGTGCTCCTGTGGGACACTACATATGCATCATGTTATTTTCACTAGTACATGTATTTATCTCCTTCTCCTGCCTCTGGGCGGACCTCCTCTTTCTCTCTGTTGTCCCCTGTAACCCCAGCGTAGCCTGTCCCGTAAAAAAGTGGATTGTTCTTGTTGGATCTCTGGGTTAAATTGAGCTCTTGAGGTATTCCCCTTCTTTTTCTGACGAATCTGAAACTTCAGATTCTCTGTTTTCTTGAGTATATCGAGAGAATCCTGGTCTAGTACTTTTTTTTTTTATTATAGTTTTTATCTGCAGCTCTCTGAGATCTGTTTCCCCAGATATATACTGAATTGGATTTATAGTCTCGCTGGTCACGCAGGAATTTCCTTCTCTTTTTTTCTTTTATTTTAGCTTCAATTTTATCAATCTGGACCAGGACTTTATCAAATTTATCCTCAAATTCTTTATTATGTTTATGTGTGTCAAGGGCTTCTATTGTTTTATTTAGCTGGGGTTCTATTTTTTCTAGCAGGATGGTTTCATCTTCCACCAAAATTGTCATCAGTGTTCTAGAGCAAATTGTCAGAGCTTCCTCCCACCTAGTTTTTAATTCTGGTGTGCTCAGTTCGTAGCTTGGGAATAAAGGTATTCTCAAGCCTCTAGTGATAAGATTCAAAGATAGGTATTGCTCTAACGTGGACTTAGTCCACCAGGCTTGAGTCTGTTGTAACGTTAAGTCCTTAAATTGTTTCAATAGTGATGAAACATCTATATTGGGGTTATCCAATTTACTTTAGTAATAGCCGCTGTCTGAGTGACAACATCCATTACTAAGGCGAGGCTTAGTGTTAGCCGGTGCAGAGGCTAACACTAACCACCATTATTACCCCGGTACCCACCACCACCAGGGGTGCCGGGAAGAGCTAGGTACGATCCAGTACCCGACCATCTGTTGTGATGGTCGGGCTCTGGGGCGGCCGCAGGCTGGTATTATGAGTCTGGGAAGGGCCAAAAACAGTGGACCTTCCTACCCTTGTAATGCTAGGCTGCTGCTGCTGTGTTGTATCTGGCTGGTTATAAAAGTGGGGGGGACCCCCACGTCATTTTTTTTAAATTATTTTTTATTTTATTTTTTTTTTAAAAAAAGACATGGGGTTCCACCCAATTTATCATAACCAGCCACATACAACACAGTGTTATTAGCCTGGGAATGGACAAAACCAGTGGCCCTTCCCACCCATGTAATGCCAGACTGCTGCGGCCTTGTATATGGCTGGTTATTAAAAATATGGGGGACCCAACGTCTATTGTTAAATTTAAAAAAAAAAAAACGACGTGGGGTACCTCCCATTTTTATAACCAGCCCGATACAACACAGCAGCAGCAGCCTAGCATTACAAGGGTGGGAAGGTTCACTGTTTTTGGCCCTTCCCAGTCTCATAATACCAGCCTACGGCCGCCCCAGTACCCGACCATCACAACAGATGGTCAGGTACTGGATCATACCAAGCTCTTCCCGGCACCCCTGGTGGTGGTGGGTACCGGTGTAATAATGGGTGGTTAGTGCTAGCCTCTGCACCGGCTAACACTAAGTACCGCCTTAATAATGGATGCTGTCAATCAGCCAACTGCCATTATCTAGGCACTAATAAAGTTTAAAAAAAACAGACAATTCTTTTTTATTGAAATAAGAAATCCCCAACAAAACCCTCGTTAACCATTTTATTAAAATTTGAAAAAACGTAGATCTACGCAGTAGTCCAACGAATCGAAGACGTAGTCCAATTGGTACATCAAAATCTGCAACAACATAAAAAAACAGTTATCAATGTGAACAATAACAATACTTCTACTCACCTACACACATATATACACGCACACACACACAAAAACAACCATACACAAACACACACATATACACAAACACACATATAAACAAACACACCCATATATACACACACACATACACACACACACCCATATACACAAACACACACATATACAAAAACACACACATATACAAAAACACACACACACACAAACATCTACACACAAACATATATACAAATACACCCATATATATACACAAACACACCCATATATACACAAACACACACATAAATACACACCCATATACACACATATACACAAACACACACACACACAAACATCTACACACAAACATATACACATACACCCATATATACACACAAATATATACACAAACACATATACACAAACACACCCATATATACACAAACACACATAAACACAAACACACATGTAAAAAAAAAAACAGACAAAGACACATACCCAAACACACACACTTTTTCTTTTAAATGCTGCTGGGGAACCCGCTCGATCCACTATATAAGGCTGCGCTATAGTGCAGCATTTAAAAGAAACAGGATCCTGACCTGTCCATAGAGTTTAAGGCAGCACAGAGTATTTCAGGAGATGAGCGTGCAGATTCAGTGCTGCTGTGAACTCTGCTCTTACCATTACGTAGCTCTCAGTCTGTTACCTCTCCTCCACTCCTGTCCTCAAGAACACCTTCACATGATTGGCAAGTCACCACGTAATGGTAAGAGCAGAGTTCACAGCAGCACAGAGTATTTCAGGAGATGAGCGTGCGGATCTTGTGCGGGGTGGTGACTTGCCAATCATGTGAAGGTGTTATTGAGGACAGGAGTGGAGGAGAGGTAACAGACTGAGCTACGTAATGGTAAGAGCAAATTTCACAACAGCACAGAATCTGCACGCTCCTCTCCTGAAATATTCTGTGCTGCTGTGAACTCTGCTCTTACCATTACGTAGCTCTCAGTCTGTTACCTCTCCTCCACTCCTGTCCCCAAGAACACCTTCACATGATTGGCAAGTCACCACTGCGCACAAGATCCGCACGCTCATCTCCTGAAATACTCTGTGCTGCTGTGAACTCTGCTCTTACCGTTACGTGGTGACTTGCCAATCATGAAGGTGTCATTGAGGACAGTAGTGGAGGAGAGGTAACAGACTGAGAGCTACGTAATGGTAAGAGCAGAGTTCACAGCAGCACTGAATCTGCACGCTCATCTCCTGAAATACTCTGTGCTGCCTTAAACTCTGTGGACAGGTCAGGATCCTGTTTCTTTTAAATGCTGCACTGTAGCGCAGCCTTATATAGTGGATCGAGCAGGTTCCCTAGCAGCATTTAAAAGAAACAGGATCCTGACCTGTCCACAGAGTTTAAGGCAGCACAGAGTATTTCAGGAGAGGAGCACGGCCGGCCACAGGCAGCCGGTCGTTTTTCCAAGCCGTGCTCCCATTATGCACACGACGGTAAAAACACCCATTATTGCGGGTCGTAATTACGACCCGCAATAACGGGCTCATAGACTTCTGTTACCCACGGGTACCTTCCCGTTTTCTCACGGGAAGGTGCCCGTGCCGTTAAAAAAATAGAACATGTTCTATTTTTCTATTTTACGGGCCGTGCTGCTATAAAATTTAGGGTATGTTCACACGACAGCGTCCGTAACGGCTGAAATGACGGGGATGTTTCCGCCTGAAAACATCCCCGTAATTTCAGCCGTAACGGCATGTGCAGGCGCTTGAACGCCGCGTCCATTACGGACGTAATTGGCGCTGCTATTCATTGGAGTCAATGAATAACGGCTCCAATTACGGCCAAAGAAGTGACAGGTCACTTCTTTGACGCGGGCGTCTATTTACGCGCCGTCATTTGACAGCGGCGCGTAAATATACGCCTCGTGTGAACAGACAAACGTCTCCTGCCCATTGCTTTCAATGGGCAGATGTTTGTCAGCGCTATCGAGGAGCTATTTTCGGGCGTAATTCGGGGCAAAAAAATCCCGAATTACATCCGTAATTAGTGCGTGTGAACACAGGGTATGTTCACACGCACTAATTACGGACGTAATTCGGGCGTTTTTGCCCCAAATTACGTCCAAAAATAGCGCCTCGATAGCGCTGACAAACATCTGCCCATTGAAAGCAATGGGCAGACGTTTGTCTGTTCACACGAGGCGTAATTTACGCGCTGCTGTCAAATGACGGCGCGTAAATAGACGCCCGCGTCAAAGAAGTGACCTGTCACTTCTTTGGCCGTAATTGGAGCCGTTATTCATTGACTCCAATGAATAGCAGCGCCAATTACGTCCGTAATGGACGCGGCGTTCAAGCGCCTGCATATGCCGTAACGGCTGAAATTACGGGGATGTTTTCAGGCGGAAACATCCCCGTAATTTCAGCCGTAACTGATGCTGTCATGTGAACATACCCTTATAATGACAGCACGGCTCGTAAAAGCAGCCGGCTGCCCGTGGCCGGCCGTGCTCGTAATTACGAGTCGTAATTACGAGCACGACCCGTAAAATAAAAAAATAGAACATGTTCTATCTTTTTAACGGCACGGGCACCTTCCCGTGAGAAAATGGGAAGGTACCCGTGGCTAACAGAAGTCTATGGGCCCGCTATTTCGGGTCGTAATTACGACCCTTAATAACGGGTGTTTTTACGGTCGTGTGCATGAGGCCCCGTAATGACGGGTGGCTACAAGTGTGCACCCGTCATTACGGCAGCGTTGCTAGGCGACGTCAGTAAATAGTCACTCTTCAGGGTGCTGAAAGAGTTAACTGATCGGCAGTAACTGTTTCAGCACCCTGGACAGTGACTACCGATCACAATATAGAGTACCTGTAAAAAAAAAAGACGTTCATACTTACCGGGAACTCCCTGCTTCCTCCAGTCCGGTCTCCTGGCCGTTGCCTTGGTGACGCGTCCCTCGCGACATCCGGCCCGACATTCCTTGATGACGATGCAGCCCATGTGAGCGCTGCAGCCAATCACGGGCTGCAGAGGCCTCTGCAGCCAATCACGGGCTGCAGAGGCCTCTGCAGTCAATCACGGGCTGCAGAGGCCTCTGCAGCCAATCACAGGCTGCCGCGTCAGAAAAGAAGGTCGGACTGGAGGAAGAAGAGGGACTCGTCCGCAAGACAACGACCAGGTACGTATGAAATGCTTTTTATTTTTAATCAGCAGCCTCTTTTCTCTATCAGTGATTGATAGAGACAAGTGGCTGCCGATTTGTATAATATTTTTGACCGGGTTCGGTCAAAACGGGTTCGGCCGAACCCGGTGAAGTTCGGATTCGCTGCGAACCGAACTTTTCCGGAAGTTCGGACCGAAACCGGGTTCGGTTGTCCCGGTTCGCTCATCTCTAGTTGTAATCTATAGACCCCCCAATATTTCTGGGGAGATGGAATGTACACAAGGCCCCGGGACCAGATGGGTTACACCCTAGAGTTCTTAACCCCTTCAGGACACAGCTGTTTTGGCCTTGTGGACGCAGGCGATTTTTTCAAATCTGACATGCGTTAGTTTATGTGGTAATAGCTTTGGAATACTTTTACCTAACCAAGAGATTCTGAGATTGCTTTCTCGTGACTTATTGTACTTTACGTCTGTGAAAAAATTGGGTCGATAAATGCAGTATTTATTTGTGAAAAACACCAAAATTTAGAGAAAATGTGCAAAAAATTACATTTTTCTAAATTTGAATGTATCTGCTTGCAAAACAGATATTAATACCACACACAATAGTTACTAGTTAGCATTTCCCATATGTCTACTTTATGTTTGCATATTTTTATAACGTTTTTTGAACAATTTCTCACACTTTCAAGAAATTTCCAAAACCTATTTTTTCATGGACCAGTTAACCCCTTAATGACCGCCGATAAGCCTTTTCACGGCGGTCATTAATGGGCTTTATTTTACAGCGCCGCCATTCCACGGCGCTGCATTAGAATAAAGTAAACAGAGCAGGGAGCTGTCAAATCTCCCTGCTCTCAGCTAGCAGAGGTAGCTGAGGGCTGGGGGCGTCCCTACTCTGCCGGGTGAGATCGATATAAGTATCGATCTCATCCGTTTAACCCCTCAGATGCGGTGCACAATAGCGTGCACCGCATCTGAGTGGTTTTGTAGAGGGGGAGTGAGCTCCCTCTCATCCCACTGACACCCGGCGATAAAATCGCAGAGTGTCCGTGTCTCCGATGGCAGCCGGGGGCCTAATAAAGGCCCCAAGGTCTGCCTGTCGTAAATGCCTGCTAGGTCATGCCGGAGGCATGACCTAGCAGATGCCTGTCCGTTTTAAACGGACAGGCAGTAATACACTGCAATACAAAAGTATTGCAGTGTATTATAAAGCGAACGGAGGATCGCATAGTGAAGTCCCCTAGTGGGACTAGTATAAAAGTAAAAAAAATGTGAAAAAAAAAAAATGAAAAACCCACTTTTTCCCCTTACAAACTGTTTTACTATTAAAAAAAAAAAAACACAATAAAGCAAAAAAGTTGCACATATTTGGTATTGCCACATCCGTAACGACCCCGACTATAAATTGATTACATTATTTAACCCGCACTGTGAACGCCGTAAGAAATAAAATAAAAAACTATGGAAGAATTGCTGTTTTCTGTTAATCTTGACTTTAAAAAAATGTGATAAGAGGTGATAAAAAAGTCACATCTACTCTCAAATGGTACCAACAAAAACTACAAGTCATCCCGCAAAAAACAAGACCTTACAGTTATAGCTCTTCGAATGTGACAATGGAAAAATGTAGAAAATGGCTTGGCCATTAGGGCCCAGAATGCAAGCAGGGGGAAGGGGTTAATATCTGAAGTGGCTTTGAGGGCCTTATATATTAGAAACTCCCCATAAATCACCCCATTTTAAAAACTTCACCCCTCAAAGTATTCGAAACCACATTAAGAAAGTTTCTTAACCCTTTAGGCGTTTCACAGGAATTAAAGCAAAAATTAGAGGTGTAATTTACAAATGTAATTTTTTTTTGCAGAAATTCATTTGTAATACAAAAACTTCTGTAACACAGAAGGTTTTACATGAGAATTGCAACTCAATATTTATTGCCCAGATTCTGCAGTATTTAGAAATATCACATCTGTGGCCCTAGTGTGCTACTGGACTGAAAAACAGGCCTCACAAGCAAAGGAGCACCCAGTGGATTTTGAAGCCTCCTTTTTATTACAATATATTTTAGGCTCCATGTCTGGTTTGAAGAGGTCTTGTGGTGCCTAAACAGTGGAAACCCCCAAAAAGTGACCCCATTTTGGAAACTACACCCCTCAAGGAATTTATCTAGTTGTATAGTGAGCATTTTAACCCCACAGGTTTTTTGCTGAATTTATTGGAATTAGTCTGTGAAAATGAAAATCTACATTTCTTCTGAAGAAACATAGACATTTTTAATTTTTGCACGGAATAAAGGAGAAAAAGCACCCCAACATTTGTAAAGAAATTTATCCTGATTACGGCAATACCCCATATGTGGTCATAAACTTATGTTTGAACACATGACAGCCCTCAGAAGGGAAGGAGCGCCATTTGGCTTTTGAAGCTCAAATTTTGCTATAATGGTTTTCGATGCCATGTCACATTTGCATCGCCCTGGAAGGACCAAAACAGCAGAAACCCCCAAAAAGTGATCCCATTCACTATTAGAATCCAAGAGAGCAAATGCCTCTTCAGCGGTATATAACTTGCGTGCCATTTTGTCACGTATTTTTTTTTAACTTATTTTTTGTAACAATTGTAATAAAAGTAACAAAGAAAAAGGCCACTAATCAATTGATCAATAAATTTATAAACGACCCTAACAATGAATCAATTAGTATCTAGAATTAATAGAACTGTCAAATATAGGAATACATTATTTTATCTAAATGTGTGTGTATATGTATATATTACGTATACATATATAATCAATTGAATCTTTACAACTAATAAATTGTTGAATGACTAATAATTAATAACTTTATGAACGACCCCAACAATCAATTATTTGATATGTAGAATTAATAAAATTAATAATTCATATGAATGTTTGTATGTATATGAAGTGGTGTAGGTAGTTCTCCAAGATCTGATTAATCCTCTCGACCTGACCATTGGACAGAGGATGGTAGGCTGAGAAAAATTCTAAATTCACACCGAGGAGTCCGCAGAGGGCTCTCCACAACTTCGAGGTGAACTGAACCCCCTGATCAGATACAATATGCCATGGCAAGCCGTGCAGGCGGAAGATGTGTTGGATGAAAAGTTTAACCAGTTGAGGAGCAGACGGAAGACCAGTCAGTGGAACGAAGTGGGCCATCTTCGAAAATCGGTCCACCACACCCAGACAGTACTGCATCCCACAGAGGGAGGCGGGTCCGTAACAAGGTCCATAGCTATATGCTGCCAGGGAGCATCAGGCACAGACAATGGCTGGAGCAGACCAGCAGGTCTGGAGTGAGCGACGTTGTTTGCTGCATACACTGAGCAGGAAGAAACAAAGTCCATAATGTCTTTGGGCAGCGTGGGCCACCAGAAATTATGGGCAATCAGGTCTCGGGTTTTATGGGTCCCCGCATGACCTGCCAGTGTCCCCAGCGGAGGATTTTCCTTCTGTCAGCCAGGCGCACAATGGTCCTCCCTGGAGGAATGTCCCCAACTTGCAGGGGGTTGACAGAGACAATGCAAGATGGGTCAATAATATTCTGTGGAATTTCCATGGTGTCCTCTGTCTCGAAAGATCTGGACAAGGCATCGGCCCTCACATTCTTGTCAGCCGGGCGATAATGGAGCTCAAACTGGAACCTGGTAAAGAACAGTGACCACCTGGCCTGACGAGGATTCAGCTGTTGGGTCGTCTGGAGGTAGGTGAGATTCTTGTGGTCCATAAAAATTAGGATGGGATGAGCTGCGCCCTCTAGTAGATTTCTCCACTCCTCCAGAGCCAATTTGATGGCCAGTAACTCCCGATCCCCAATCGAGTAGTTGCATTCTGCGGAAGAAAAGAGCTTAGAGAAATATCCACATACCATTGACTTGCCCTTGGAACCTCTCTGGAAGAGGAGTGCACCAGCACCGACAGAGGAGGCATCCACCTCCAACGAGAACTGTAGAGAAACATTTGGATGATGGAGGATAGAGGCTGACGTGAAGGCACTCTTCAGGCTATTGAATGCAGACTCTGCCTCAGGAGTCCACACCTTGGCGTTCATGCCCATCTTGGTGAGGGTAGAGATAGGAGAAGTCAGTGAGGAGAAGTTTGGGATGAACGGTCTGTAAAAATTGGTGAATCCCAGAAAGCGCTGTATGGCCTTCAAGCCTTGAGGGCGTGGCGATTCCAGGACGGACTTTACCTTTTCAGGATCCATCTGGAGACCTCGATTCGAGACGATGTAGCCCAGGAAGGGTAGAGTATCTTTCTCAAACACGCACGTCTCCAACTTGGCGTACAGACGATTCTCCCTTGACCCCAGCAAAACTTGACGGACATGTCTCTGATGAGTCTTAGGATCTGGAGAAAAAAATCAAGATGTCATCAAGATGGACTACTACACATACATAGAGAAGGTCACAGAAGATGTCATTAACGAACTCCTGGAAGACCGCGGGAGCATTACACAGGAGTCCACACCTTGGCGTTCATGCCAATCTTGGTGAGGTTAGAGATAGGAGAGGTCAGTGAGGAGAAGTTTGGGATGAACGTTCTGTAAAAATTGGCGAATCCCAGAAAGCGCTGTATGGCCTTCAAGCCTTGAGGGCGTGGCGATTCCAGGACGGACTTTACCTTTTCAGGATCCATCTGGAGACCCCGATTCGAGACGATGTAGCCCATTAAGGGTAGAGTATCTTTCTCAAACACGCACGTCTCCAACTTGGCGTACAGACGATTCTCCCTTAACCCCAGCAAAACTTGACGGACATGTCTCTGATGAGTCTTAGGATCTGGAGAAAAAAATCAAGATGTCATCAAGATGGACTACTACACATACATAGAGGAGGTCACAGAAGATGTCATTAACGAACTCCTGGAAGACCGCGGGAGCATTACACAGGCCAAAGGGCATTACTAGATATTCATAGTGTCCATCACAGGTGTTAAATGCAGTCTTCCTTTCGTCACCCCGGTGAATCCGGATTAGGTTGTAAGCCTAATACAGGTCTAGTTTGGAGAAAATCTTGGCACCACGTATACGATCAAACAGTTCTGAGATTAATGGCATTGGATACTTATTTTTCACCGTGATCTGGTTGAGACCCCAGTAATCGATACAAGGACGCAGGGAACCATACTTTTTCTTGACGAAGAAGAACCCGGCTCCTGTTGGGGAGGAAGACTTCCGTATGAACTCCCTCTCCAAGTTCTCTTTAACATAGGCAGACAGGGAAGGAGTCTCTGGCAAGGAGAGAAGATATACCCTACCACGGGGAAGGGATGCAACAGGAATCAGCTCGATAGGACAGTCATACGCCCAGTGTGGGGGCAGCATCTCCGCCTCCCCCTTGCTGAAGACGTCCGAAAATTCAGCATACTGACCAGGTAATCCTGCCACTGACTGAGACAGAGGAGACTGAGCCGAACGAATCTGTAGCAGGCAACGGTTGTGACACTCGGGGCCCCACTGGAGAACCTCTCCAGAGTTCCAGTCCAGGACTGGGACATGTAGTCAGAGCCAAGGCAGGCCCAGAAGCACATAGTTAACGGCTTTGGGCAAGACAAAGAATGGGAGGAGCTCGGAGTGGAGACAGTGCCGCACCTGCCATGAGGCGAGTCGAGCCGACAGCCTCAGGCGGCGCCACCTAGGCAAAAATAGGGGGTGGCATCAGTGGTGTAACTACCGCGGTAGCAGCTGTAGTGGTTGCTACGGGTCCCGTGGCTAAAGGGGGCCCGTGCCGCTAGCCGACACGCCCCCTCATATGCCCGCTGGCGCCGATAGCAGCCGTTATGGCTGCTACTGCTGTAGCGACGCCACTACGGGCCCCGTACTGCCGGGCCTCTAACATTTATGGGCCGGGCAACATGGGGCCCCCTCATGCCCGGGGGCATCGCTTGCACCGGAGGGGGCCCGGTGCTAGCGACAGCACACCCCGTCTTGCAGTAATTATACCTGTGTCTATAACACGCAGGTACAAATACCTGCATTAGTGCTGAATGGCCGGGCAAGAGAGCAGATCTGCATTGCCATCGGACGGGATCATGTGAGCATGTAAAGTTGTTTTTTTTCTCTACTAAAGCTGTGAGTGGCATTATCTACAGTGGGGGCTCTATCTACAGGGGGGGGTCATCTATATGTGGGGATGTGGGCCTCTGTATACAGGGGGGGTCGGGTCTATATGTGGGGATGTGGGTCGCTATTTACAGGGGGATCTATATAGAGATCTATATGGGATCTGGGCCTCTATATACAGGGGGGTCTATATGGGGATGTGGGGCACTATGTACAGGGGGGTCCATATGTGGTGATGTGGGGCACTATCTACAGGAGGGTCTATATATTGGGATGTGGGGCACTATATACAGGGGGAGCTATATGTGGGGATGTGGGGCACTATATACAGGGGGAGCTATATGTGGGGATGTGGGGCACTATGTACAGGGGGGTCTATATGGGGATGTGGGGCACTATATACAGGGGGGTCTACATGTGGGGCACTATATACATGGGGGGTCTATATGTGGTGATGTGGGCCTCTGTATACAGGGGGATCTATATGGGGTACTGGGTCACTATATACATAGGGGATCTATATGGGGATCAGGGCCACTATATACAGGGGGGTCTATATGGGGATGTGGGGCACTATGTACAGGGGGGTCTATATGTGGGGATGTGGGGCACTATCTACAGGGGGGTCTATATATTTGGATGTGGGGCACTATATACAGGGGGAGCTATATGTGGGGATGTGGGGCACTATATACAGGGGAGCTATATGTGGGACACTATATACAGGGGGGTCTATATGGGGATGTGGGGCACTATGTACAGGGGGTCTATATGTGGGGATGTGGGGCACTATCTACAGGGGGGTCTAAATTTGGGGCACTAAATACAGGGGGTCTATATGTGGGGATGTGGGCCTCTGTATATAGGGGGGGGTCGGGTCTATATGTTGGGATGTGGGCCACTATATACAGGAGGTTCTATATGGGGATCTGGGCCACTATATACAGGGGGGTCTATATGGGGATGTGGAGCACTATGTACAGGGGGGTCTATATGTGGTGATGTGGGCCTCTGTATACAGGGGGATCTATATGGGGTACTGGGCCACTATATACATAGGGGATCTATATGGGGATCAGGGCCACTATATACAGGGGGGTCTATATGGGGATGTGGGGTACTATGTACAGGGGGGTCCATATGTGGGGATGTGGGGCACTATCTACAGGGGGCTCTATATATGGGGATGTGGGGCACTATATACAGGGGAAGCTATATGTGTGGATGTGGGGCACTATATACAGGGGGAGCTATATGTGGGACACTATATACAGTGGGGTGTATATGGGGATGTGGGGCACTTTGTACAGCGGGGTCTATATGTGGGGATGTGGGGCACTATCTACAGGGGGGTCTATATGTGGGGCACTATCTATAGGGGGGTCTATATGTGGGGATGTGGGCCTCTGTATATATGGGGGGTCGGGTCTATATGTTTGGATGTGGGCCACTATATACAGGGGGATCTATATGGGGATCTGGGCCACTATATACAGGGGGGTCTATATGGGGATGTGGGCCACTATGTACAGGGGGTATATATGTGGGGATGTGGGCCACTATATACAGGGGAAGCTATATGTGCGGATGTGGGGCACTATATACAGGGGGAGCTATATGTGGGACACTATATACAGTGGGGTGTATATGGGGATGTGGGGCACTTTGTACAGCGGGGTCTATATGTGGGGATGTGGGGCACTATCTACAGGGGGGTCTATATGTGGGGCACTATCTATAGGGGGGTCTATATGTGGGGATGTGGGCCTCTGTATATATGGGGGGTCAGGTCTATATGTTTGGATGTATATATACAGGGGGATCTATATGGGGATCTGGGCCACTATATACAGGGGGGTCTATATGGGGATGTGGGCCACTATGTACAGGGGGTATATATGTGGGGATGTGGGCCACTATATACAGGGGAGTCTATATGTGGGGATGTGGGGCACTCTCTACAGGGGGGTCTATATGTGGGGATGTGGGGCACTATCTACAGGGGGGTCTATATATGGGGATGTGGGGCACTAGATACAGGGGGAGCTATATGTGGGGATGTGGGGCACTATATACAGGGGGAGCTATATGTGGGACACTATATATGGGGGGTGAGGTACTATCTACACACACAGTGTAGGGTACTATTATAATCAGGGACACAGTGTATGAGCGCTATTATAGTTAGAGGTGCAGTGTATGATGCTTTAT
The DNA here is from genome assembly GCF_050947455.1 of Rhinoderma darwinii. Lineage (NCBI taxonomy): Eukaryota > Metazoa > Chordata > Amphibia > Anura > Rhinodermatidae > Rhinoderma > Rhinoderma darwinii. The sequence continues at coordinate 273,993,209 of NC_134690.1, read as the reverse complement.
TATATTTGGAGGTTTTGAGAATTTTAACTTTGTTTATAGGTGCAGAAATGTTTTCAAAGTGAGAAGCTGAAGACATCTGAGCGGAAAACTGCAGAAATGGGTCATGGCCGGGAGAAATCCATCATAGAGGTCTGGACCGGAGGGAGAAGAAAAGAACTAGAATCTGAGACGTCACCGGTGAGTGACTTAATGTAAATGTTTATTCTGCCTCTAATCAGAACTGTAGTCACTGTGTGATCTGCAGCGAGATGATGGGTGGTATGATTTTTTTTTCTGTGAAACAGTTTTACGCCGTACAAACCTATACGGCAGGGGTTGCACTAAATTGAGCTGTATTTGTTCTGGTGCTGCATATATGTACTGTCACACATTTACTGATTTTCAATTAAGCAAAAAAAATGCCCTTATTTCCGTCTAGCTAATATGGAGTAATAAAATATCACTTTTATTGGATACAATTAAAGAGACCAAAACGAAAAATCACACTTGTTAAAAATCAGCCAATGCTCACTGGCAACAGGAGATTAGCGTGGCAAGATGCCAAGAATACATACAATCAGTGCAGTAAGGTATATATGTATTGGGGCAGCGCCTGCAGTGCGCTGTGATTTACTGAATTGAACAGGTAACCGTAGCTAGCTGTCAGTAGAGCATTGATATTAAAATATAGAACGGAGCCCCCCCGACATGTTTCGCTACAAACGTAGTGTCCTTAGGGGTTCAAATGGGGCTACTGGCAGTGTGTTGCTGATCCGCCCTTCTTATAACCTCGGGCCGCCATGACAGTGGACGTGGGTCCACAGGGAGCCAATGAAAAGGGGCTAAACAAAACAGCCCTCATTTCTGAGACAGAGAGGTCATAGAGCCAATCGTGATGGCCTATAACCTCCACCTATCAGAGACACAGGGAACGCGCCTGCGCACTGCGTATCCAAGTGTTTACTGAGACGAGAAGTACTGGAAAGCGAGGAGTGAGCATGTCACGACACTTAGAAAAATAGTAGTAAGAATTTCAGTGTAATGCGTGAGATAGAGCAGGGAACAAAACACAAGGTAAGCGTGCATGCATATTAAATGTGCAAGTATTTGCTGAATCAAGAAGTATAAGAAAACCGGCAGTGCGCGTGTCGCAGCACTTTGAAAAATAAAGAAGGAATTCTAGAATAATGTAAGTAGATGAAATAAATATGCTATCGACAAGGGTGAGGAATATTAATATACAGTGCCATAGATGCCTATGGATAGGAACTATGTGAAGTTAATTATATATTGAAATAGATAAGATAGATAAATAAATTATCAATAAATTATCAGCATAGTTATAAAGCGATTGAGATTAGTATGGGTTATCATCCATACAAAATGGACCAGTTATTGGAACATAATGTATAATCAAGTAACATTAGGTTTATTGGGGAGTAGATAGGAAGGAGGTATAAGGAAAGAAGAAGGGACTAGAAAAGAAGAGTTTATAGCCTAAGTATATAACTAGGCTATATATATATAACCGTGTGATTACTCGTATCCTGAAGTAACATTTACATGTAAATATATTAGATCACAAGTAGGTAGTGATCAAGGGGAGGAAGTTATAGTAGTCAGTGATAGTAAAGGCCCTAACACGGGATCAAAAATAATTATGTACAGAGGGGTGGGAACAGGGCCACCTTAGTTCAGAAGGAAGGCAGCATAAGTAAAGCGCTCATTGAGGCCAAGGAGACTCAAGGAGCTTAACCTATGAATCCATCGAGCTTCCTCCTGTAGGAGTTTTTTGTCAAGGTTACCAGCTCTGGGGCCCAGTTTCAAATGGGTAATTCCCCAGAATTGAAGCTTTTTAATATTCCCATTGTATATCAATCTAATATGCCTAGATAATGGAGTATCTTCGTCATTGTTAATTGTACTGATATGTTTGGAGATTCTCCTTCTCAGTTGCTGTATGGTTTTGCCTAGTTGATAAATTGCTTAATAACGAAGGATTTTCCATCGACCGGATTGGTAAAGGTCTTGGTAGTCGGCATGAGGTAGCAGAATGAGCATCTCCCATATGGATGGGATGCCTTATTGGGAGGGGGGAGCCAGGTGCTCTTCGAAATATGAGGTTTAGAGTAATGACTATGTACAAGGAATTCTCTGAGATTTTTCCCTCTACGGTAGGTGATACTGGGTGTGATGGATATAGCATCCTTGAAATCAGGATTGGCTTAAAGAATGGGCCAGTGTTTTTGCAATACGTTAAAAATCTGAGGAGAACATACATCGAAGTTTCCCATACATCTGATGGATGCTGCAGAAGGGACATTTACTTTCCCCTTTCCATGGAGTAGCTCTCTCCTAGTGGCAGCCCTAGCTCTAGCATAAGCTTTATGTAAAGATTTTTTGGGGTACCCACGTGCACGAAATTTAGTGTACAGATTATCACACTAGGATTGAAAGGACTGTTCATCAGAGCAGTTTCTCTTCTCTTTTAAGGGCCGGTGTGTGAAAGCTCTCCCAGTGTAGAAAGCTATTAGGGGCTGTAGCCTTACGATAAATGTCAGTGTGGACACTGCCATCAGGGTCGAGTGAGATTTTGAGATCCAGAACATTAAATACTTTCTCATGTATCTCATAGGTGAATTTTATCCCTATATCATTGATGTTAAGAATCTCCATAAAATCCAAAAAAAGTGTCTTAGCCCCATCCCAAAAAATAAGAATGTCGTTGATGTATCTACCCCAAAACAAAATGTGACACGTGAAACAACATAAATCTTCAATAAAAACAAAAGTGTCTTCCCACCACCCTAAAAAGAGATTGGCATAGGTGGGTGCACACACTGTGCCCATGGCGGTGCCTTTTATTTGATAATAACATTTACCATAAAAAATGAAGTAATTGTGAGTCAAAAGGAAATTTAATAGTGAAATGATGAATCTATTATATGCTTGCAACTGAATCCCCTTAGTGCTCAAAAAATATTGGACAGCAATTAAACAAAGGTCGTGCTTGATGTTGGTGTATAAAGATTTGACGTCAATGCTAGCTATCAATGTGGTTGGTGTGACAGAAATCCCCTGGATCCTGGTGACAGTGTCCTTAGTATCTCTGAGATATGAGGGCAAAGCTGTGACAAAGGATGAGAGCATTTTGTCCACATATAAACTAATCCCTTGTGTAAGGCTGTCGTTCCCGGAGACAATAGGTCTACCGGGTATCGAGCGAGATTTTTTATGAACCTTGGGCAGGGCATAGAACATTGACAAGGTTGGATTAGGATTAAACATCCGTTTAAATTCATCTTGCGTGATAAGGTTCTGTGATTAAGCCTCAATAATGAGGGGATGTAGTTCACTGAGAAAGTGGTCAGTAGGATTCTTGTCCAGAATCGTATAGGTGGACACATCATCTAGAAGCCTATGGACCATACATACGTAATCGTCCTGGTCCATAATCACGATATTACCCCCCTTGTCGGATGGCTTTAGGATAATAGATTCATTTTTGCAGAGTTCGTCCAACGCAACCTGCTCCATTTTGCTAAGGTTACCCCGAACTTTAGATTTAGAATATTTAAATCTCCGTTGGTCTGCACTGAGAAGAGAAGGGGCCCGTGGCAATGGTTGCTCTACATTCATTTTCATTAAGTAATTCTTCAAGATCAATAAGGGTCCTCAGTTCATTACTATTGAGAGAAGTATTGGAAGATGGGTTGCCCTTAAAATGTTTATGTAGAGCTAACTTCCTTGCGAATAGGTTGATGTCTTTGATCCAGATGAATTCATCATAGATAGGGGTAGGGGTATAGGATAAACCTTTCTGTAGAAGTACCACCTGGTGGGGATTCAGTTGAAAGGTGGACAAATTGCAAATCTGCATTTTGTCTTCTATGGTCTGAGAATTAGCAAGGCTGGATTCCATTAATATACTTGGTTCCAACCTGGATTGGGTGGTCCTAAAAAAGGAAACAAAGTATTTAGAACAAGTGGTATCTTTCCTGTCCCACTTGAGACAGTAACACTTGTTCCCATTGGTCTAGTGTTCTTCCCGACTGTAAAGGAACAAAACCAACCTTCCCCCGGTCATCTTGGCCTAGAGAATTCATCCAGAGTACCCACCTCAGTCCCATCCTCTATCTTTTCCTTTACATTACCTACTATGTTCACGACCAACATAACTACCACCCCCTTTACAGTCGGAAAGAACACTGGACCAATGGGAACAAGTGTTACTGTCCCAAGTGGGACTGGAAAGATACCACCTGTTCTACACCGTGTTCCAAATTATTATGCACATTGGATTTAAGTGTCATAAACATTTAATTATTAGTTTTTCAGTTAAACTCATGGATGGTATTGTGTCTTAGGGCTCTTTGGATCATTGTAATCAATCTTCAGACACCTGTGATAATTTTTTTCCAGGTGTGCCCAATCAAAGGAAAACTACTTAAGAAGGACGTTCCACATTATTAAGCAGGCCACAGATGTCAAGCAATATGGGAAAGAAAAAGGATCTCTCTGCTGCCGAAAAGCGTGAAATAGTGCAATACCTTGGACAAGGTATGAAAACATTGGATATTTCAAGAAAACTTAGGTGTGATCATCGTACTGTGAAAAGATTTGTGGCTGATTCAGAGCACAGACGGGTTCGTTCAGATAAAGGCATAATGAGGAAGGTTTCTGCCAGACAAATTAATAGGATTAGGAGAGCAGCTGCTAAAATGCCATTGCAAAGCAGCAAACGGGTATTTGAAGCCACTGGTGCATCTGGAGTCCCGCAAACCTCAAGGTGTAGGATCCTCCAGAGGTGTGCAAGTGTGCATAAAGCTATTATTCGGCCACCACTAGACAATGCTCACAAGCAGAAACGGTTGCAGTGGGCTCAGAAATACATGAAGACTAATTTTCAAACCGTGTTGTTTACTGATGAGTGCCGTGCAACCCTGGATGGTCCAGATGGATGGAGTAGTGGATGGTTGGTGAATGGCTACCATGTCCCAACAAGGCTGCGACGCCGGCAAGGAGGTGGCGGAGTCATATTTTGGGCTGGAATCATGGGGAGAGAGCTGGTAGGCCCCTTTAGGGTTCCTGACGGTGTGAAAATGACCTCTGCAAAGTACGTAGAGTTTATGACTGACCACTTTCTTCCGTGGTACAAAAGAAGAACCGTGCCTTCCGTAACAAAATTATCTTCATGCATAACAATGCACCATCTCATGCTGCAAAGAATACCTCTTTGCCATTGGCTGCTATGGGCATAAAAGGAGAGAAACTCATGGAGTGAGTCAACCCTATTGAGAACCTTTGGAGAATCCTCAAGCAAAATATCTATGAGGGTGGGAGCCAGTTCACATCAAAACAGAAGCTCTGGGAGGCTATTCTGACATCCTACAAAGATATTCAAGCAGAAACTGTCCAAATACTCACAAATTCAATGGATGCAAGAAGTGTGAAGGTGATATCAAAGAAGGGGTCCTATGTTAACATGTAACTTGTCCAGTTTTTTTTTGATTGAAAGAGCTTTTGATTTCTATAAATATGACCTCCTGATGCTGCAAATTCAACAAATTACCATTTTAGTTCTCTTTACAACATTTAAAATGTTTTGATCTCTGTTGTGCATAATAATTTGAAACAGTGCATTTTGAGTTTTTTACTTCTAAAAAAAATCTGTTATCATTAGGATATTTGTTCAATAAAATTAGCATTATACTCCAACGGTTGATGGCTTGAAGATTATACTGACTGTAATTTGCATCGACTATTTAGGAAAATCAGCGAAAAATAACATAATAATTGCATAATAATTTGGAACGTGGTGTATACTGATGATGTCAGTAAAAAGGAAGCAGAGACATTACCTCCTCATCGACCCTATGATTGTCCAATTGACCTTATGCCAGGGACAACTCCTCCCTGGGGTTGAGTCTATCTGTTGTTTCTATTGGAGAATCAAGCCATGTCTGAATTTATCAAAGAAAACATGGAAAGGAGGTTATTCAGAAAGTCTTCCTCTCCAGCCAGAGCCAGATTTTTCTTTGTCCAGATGAATGATGAATCTCTTCGACCTATGCATAGACTAACGTGGTCTTAACAAGAGCACTGTGAAGAATAAGAACCCACTGCCGTTAATTGCCAAACTCTTTGACAGGATTCATGGAGCTAGGATCTTCATTAAATTGGATCTGTGCAGAGCTTACAACTTTATCTGCATCCGTGAAGTTGACAAGTGGAAGACAGCCTTTAATACTAGTGATGGCCACTATGAATACCTCGTAATGACGTTCGGACTCTGCATTGCTCCTTCTGTCTTCCATTTTCTGAATGACATTATCGGGGACATGCTACACATCAATGTGGGGGTTTATCTATACAACATCCTGATCTCCTCACCCGGTTTGACTGCTCAACGGAAACATGTCCAACAAGTTTTTTAATAGCTGTGGGAAAATAACCTCTATGCCAAGCTGGAGAAATGTGTCTTTGAGAGATACTCCCTTTCTTTTCTTGGTTACATCGTCTCTGACAAGGGATTAAGAATGGATCCCGACAAGCTGTCTGCTGTATTGAATTGGCCTCACCCTCAGGGTCCTCGAGCAATTCAACACTTACTTGGATTTGTGAACTTCTATTGGCAATTCATTCCTTATTTCTTCTCGTTAATGGCTCCAATAACAGCCCTAACGAAGAAGGGGTAGATGCCAAAAGATGAACACCACAGGTGGAAACTGCCTTTCTAAAGTTAAAGGGGCTTTCCCATAATCAATATTAATCACCTATCCACAGGATAGGTGATAAATATCTGATCGTGTGGGTCCAACCGCTGGGACCCCTACCGTTCACGAAAAGGGGCTTACCATCGGAATGGAGCGATAGTGAGCATGCGTGCTCCATTAATTTCTTTGGGGCTGCCGTAGATGGCGGAGCAGTGGTTGGACCCCCATCGATGAGATATTTATCTCCTATACCGGGGATAGGGGATAAATAATGATTAAGGGAAAACTCAATGAAAGAAATCCTTCGCTGCTGCTCAAATTCTGCAACATCCAGATGTTTCCAAACAATTCTTCTTGGAGGTGGTTGCCTCTTCTGTTGATTGCGATGCAGTGCTGATGCAAAAGAGTCCTACTGGGAGGGCTGTAACCTATGTCTTCTCTATATTATTGGAGAACAGGAGCTGCTGGACATTAAATTGGCGCTGTAAAATTGGAGCCATCTGCTTGAATGCTCTGTACATCCCATTATTTTCACGTATCACAAAAATTTGGTCCACGTACAGACTGCACAATGCTTAATTGCATAGCCGGCTAGATGGGCGCTCTGCTTTGCCCAATTTAATTTCGTGCTACACTACCTTCCAGCCGAGAAGAATACCAAAGCAGACGCCCTGTCCCGGTCCTTTGAGTTTACTGATCAAACTGAAGAGCCGCAACATATCATAGATCCTTCCTGTATCATCCCGGTGGAACCAGTCCTACTGAAGGTTATACCTACAGGTAAAACTTTTGTACCTTTGGCCAGAAGAAGGAAAGTGCTAACTTGGGGATATGACTCAAAATTGGCTGGTCACGCTGGAGTGTGTAAAACTCGACAACTTATATCTCGTCAGTTCTTGTGGCCATCTCTTGTCAAGCATGTAGATAAAAACAAGGGGACATATATACACAAAAAAAGGCCATACTTACAAAAGGACACAGACAGGTCAGAAACGCTGATGAAGGAGAGTGAAAAGGTGCATTAAATAATAATAATAATAATAGCCACTCCCACTAGCCTTGGGGGAGTGGAGTGTGGTGCATGGGAAAAATAATAAATTAATTGTGTATGTGCAAGTGATAATAATATGAGTGACATATAGGGGGCAGTAATGAGTATAGTGCCTAAATAAAAATAAATGAATAATGGGGTGCAAGTGTGTGAAACATGGAGGGATAATGTGTAAGTCATGAGGCGCAGCGTGTATATCCAGGTAGAAGCCTATTTGTAACGCCTTGATAGTACATAGAGCGGGCTGCCCTGCTTGCTATGCCAAACAACAACACTTATTTCTATTTAAGCACTATACTTATTACTGCCCCCTATATTTCACTCATATTATTATCACTTGCACATACACAATTCATTTATTATTATTTTTCCCATGCACCACACGCCACTCCCCTCAAGGCTAGTGGGAGTGGCTATAATTATCATTATTTAATGCACCTTCATCAGCGTTTCTGACCTGTCTGTGTCCTTTTGTAAGTATGCCCTTTTTTTGTGTTTTCAAGCATGTTCAAGACTATGTCTCCACAAGTTCCATATGTGCCTGAAACAAGGTCTCCAAAACTAAACCAGCTGGTTTTCTTCAGCCTATTCCAGTTATTGACTCTCCATGCTACACATCACTATGGATTTTGTGACTGATCTTCCTCTCTCAGCCAGCTGCAATACTATCTGGGTAGTTGTTGATCGCTTCTCTAAGATGGCACACTTTATCCCCTTACCTGGTCTTCCTTCTGCTCCTCGTCTTGCCAGTCTCTTTGTACAACATATTTTACATTTGCATGGCCTGCCTCTCCGAATTGTCTCAGACCGCGGTGTACAGTTCACCTCAATGTTTTGAAGAGCTCTTTGTGGTCTTCTGGATGTCAAGTTGGAGTTCTCTTTCACATACCATCCAATTGTCAAGTAGAATGGGTCAACCAGGTCCTGGAGAATTTTCTTTGTCTTTATGTTTCTGCTTAATATGACAACTGGGTGAATCTTATTTTTTGGTCCGAATTCTCCTATAACAATCACTCTGGAGAATCGACACGTTCCTCTCCATTCTTCATTGTCCACATTTAGCAGCCTTGAAAACCTCTTACCATCCCTACTTACTCTGAAGTTCCCGCTGCTAACTCCACCTATGGAAATTTTTTGTAGGTCTGGCAGCAAATTAAATCTGCCATAGTGAAAGCTGTCTCCCATATGAAGAGGTATGTAGATAATAAGAGGAGTTCTCCTCCACAGTAACCCCAGAGGAATACTGTGGAGGAAAAGGCTACAGTATCCCCAAGAGAATACTCCCGATTTCCTGGACCTGTTTAAATAATACAATGAAATGTTCAGGTGATGCACTTACGACCAATGAGGTACCTGGTCAATGGTGCATGCATTCAATTAAGTCCAGGTACGCGAGAAAGGCCATTCCGGGCCATCGGGCTCTACCGTGCATGTGCAGCTCCCAGGATGCGTCACTAAGGAGGTAGCGCAGGCGCAGAGCGCACAGATCGATGCCCAGAAGGGAAACTCTGCACCGCGCATGTGCAACCCCAGAAAAAGAACAAAGATCGTAAGTATATACGGAGAGTAGTATGCAGAGTAACATAGGTGATAATGTACAGAATAAAGTCATATTATAAGGGAATCCTTATTTCAAGTGAGGTAACAAGTCGCGTGACATAGTAAGTAAACAGAAAAACAATTGGTCTAATCATGGAAACGCAAGGTTGGTGTGTGGAAAAGTAACACATCTACTAAAAATTTAAAATAGTATAAAATATATATATAAAAAAAAGGTGAAAAAATTACAGAATGCATGGACAAGTCTATAGGTACCAACCAAAAAGTAAAATTTTCTAAGATTAGCAAAGGAAATAAAGTGTAATAAGGCGATGAATACATCGTAAGTAACATAAGTGACACAGCGAATAAAAGACGGTGTAGAAACCCTAACGTGTATGTAGGCCTGACGTCAAGACAACTCAGAAATCGAATTAGAGAGCATGTGCGGGACATCATTGCTGTGAAAGGGATTAACCCCTTAAGGACGCAGCCTTGTTTTGGCCTTAAAGAGGCTCTGTCACCAGATTTTCAAACCCCTATCTCATATTGCAGCAGATCGGCGCTGCAATGTAGATAACAGTAAAGTTTTGTTTTTTTTCAAAAACGAGCATTTTTGGCCAAGTTATGACCATTTTTATATTTATGCAAATGAGCCTTTCTTATGTACAACTGGGCGTGTTTAAAGTTATGTCCAACTGGGCGTGTATTGTGTTTGTTACATCTGGGCGTTGTGAATAGAAGTGTATGATGCTGACGAATCAGCATCATCCACTTCTCTTCGTTACCACCCAGCTTCTGGCAGTTCACAGACACACAGCGTGTCCTCGCTCATCCGACGCGATGAAGTTCCTGTGGGAGGAAGTGAGTGACGTCACAGCATGATCTCGCAAGGACACGCTGTGTGTCTGTGCACTGCCAGAAGCTGGGTGGTAACGAAGAGAAGTGGATGATGCTTATTCGTCAGCATCATACACTTCCTTTTACAACGCCCAGCTAGTAAAACAAGTAAAAACGCCCAGATGTACACACACAATACACGCCCAGTTGGACATAACTTTAAACACGCCCAGTTGTACATAAGAAAGGCTCATTTGCATAAATATAAAAATGGTCATAACTTGGCCAAAAATGGTCGTTTTTGAAAAAAAACAAACGTTACTGTTATCTACATTGCAGCGCCGATCTGCTGCAATAGGAGATAGGGGTTTGAAAATCTGGTGACAGAGCCTCTTTAAGGCTCAGAGCCCATTTTTCAAATCGGACATATTTCACTTTATGTGGTAATAACGTCGGAATGCTTAAACCTATACAAGCGATTCTGAGATCGTTTTCTCATGACACATTGGGCTTTATGTTAGTGGTAAAATTTGGACGATATATTGTGTTTATTGGTGAAAAATTGCAAAATTTTGAGAAAATGTATAGAAAATAGAATTTTTCAGAATTTAAATGCATCTGCTTGTAAACCAGACGGTTATACCACCCAAAATAGTTACTAGTTCACATTTCCCATATGTCTACTTTAGATTGGCATCGTTTTTTGAACATTCTTTTATTTTTCTTGGATGTTACAAGGCTTAGAACATAAACAGCAATTTCTCATATTTTTAAGAAAATTTCAAAAGCCTTTTTTTTAAGGTACCTGTTCAGTTCCGAAGTGGCTTTGAGGGGTCTATGTATTAGAAACCCTGATAAAACACGCCATTTTGAAAACTACACCCCTCAAAGTATTCAAAACAGCATTTAGAAAGTTTATTTATCCCTTCAGGCATTTCACAGAAATTAAAGCAATGTAGAGGTGAAATTTGCAAATTTCATTTTTCTTGCTGAATCTCAATTGTATTCACATTTTTTCTGTAACACAGAAGGTTTTACCAGAGAAACACTACTAAATATGTATTGTCCAGATTCTGCAGTTTTCAGAAATATCCCACATGTTTCTCTAGTTTGCTCGTGGATAGAGATGAGCGAACTTATCAAAAGTTCGGTTCGGCTAGTTCGCCGAATTTCCCGAAAAAGTTCGATTCGGACCGAACTAGTTCGGACCGAATCTGTAATTTCCGTGCGCCGAGCATGCTACTGTCCAGGGTGCTGATAGAGTTAATGGGCTGCACTAACTCTTTCAGCAACCTTGACAGTACATGCTCGGCGCGCGGAAAATAAAATTTTAATGTAATAAAAAAATAATAATAATACATTCATACTTACTTTCCTCCTGTCCGGCCTCCAGCGATGACGTTTCATCTATGTCGCCACTGCAGCCAATCACAGGCCGTAGTGGCGGTCACGCACGTCAGGATGACGTCAGAAGGCCGGCCTCCAGGGATGACGCTTCATCCCACGTGACCGCCTCTGCAGCCAATCACAGGCTGCAGCGGCGAGATGGATGAAACGTCATTGCTGGAGGCCGGACAGGAGGAAAGTAAGTATGAACATATTATTATTTTTTTTGGCATGTATGTATGTTGGCATGTCTGTATGTTGGCATGTATGTATGTTGTCATGTATGTATGTATGTATGTATGTATATATGTTGTCATGTATGTATGTATATGTGCATGTATGTTTGCATGTATGTTGGCATGTATGTATATATGTGCATGTTTGTATGTATATTTGCATGTTTATATTTGCATGTATGTATGTATGTTTGCATGTATGTATGTATGTTTGTATGTATGTTTGCATGTATGTATGTTTGTATGTATGTTTGCATGTATGTATGTTTGCATGTGTGTATGTATGTTGTCATGTATGTATGTATGTATGTATGCATGCATGTATGTATGTATGTATGTATGTATGTTGTCATGTATGTATGTATGTATGTATATATGTGCATGTATGTTTGCATGTATGTTGGCATGTATGTATATATGTGCATGTTTGTATGTATATTTGCATGTATATATTTGCATATATGTATGTATGTTTGCATGTATGTATATTTGCATGTTTGCATGTATGTATGTTTGTATGTATGTATGTTTGCATGCATGTATGTTTGCATCTATGTATGTTGTCATGTATGTATGTATGTATGTATGTATGAATATATGTATGTTTGCATGTATGTTGGCATGCATGTATATATGTGCATGTTTGTATGTATATTTGCATGTATATATTTGCATGTATGTATGTATGTTTGCATGTATGTATGTTTGCATGTATGTATGTTTGTATGTATATATGTGCATGCTTGTATATATGTATGTATGTATGTATGTTTGTATATATGTATGTATGTATGTTTGCATGTATGTTTGTTTGTATATATATCTGTATGGTCGTGTATGATACTGTCTGCTGGCGCCCTGTATCTAAGTCAACTTCGCGGCAGGCTTCTATACATGGTATAACAGTCAGTATCACACATTAAACTGAATCTAAGCCTACGACATGTTTTATTTCATTTTTTTTTAATTTATTTTTTTACAGGTTTGGTGTTTGGACTACGTCGGTTTCGAGGACTACTTAGATGCCGTTTTTTTTTCTACAATAAAATGGTTAATGAGGGTTGTGTTGGGGGTGCGTTATTTCAATAAAATATTTTGTCTATATCTTTGTCTTTTTCTTTTCAAATTTTATTACTACCACTTTAGTAATGGCCGCTGTCTGAGTGACAACATCCATTACTAAGGCGAGGCTTAGTGTTAGCCGGTGCAGAGGCTAACACTAATCACCATTATTACGCCGATACCCACCACCACCAGGGGTGCCGGGAAGAGCCAGGTACGATCCAGTACCCGACCGTCTGTTGTGATGGTCGTGCTCTGGGGCGGCCGCAGGCTGGTATTATGAGGCTGGGAAGGGCCAAAAACAGTGGACCTTCCCACCCTTGTAATGCTAGGCTGTTGCTGCTGTGTTGTATCTGGCTGGTTATAAAAGTGGGGGGAACCCCACGTCATTTTTTTAAATTATTTATTTATTAATTTTTTATTTTTTTAAAAAAAGACATGGGGTTCCACCCAATTTATTATAACCAGCCACATACAACACAGTTTTATTAGTCTGGGAATGGACAAAACCAGTGGCCCTTCCCACCCATGTAATGCCAGACTGCTGCGGCCTTGTATATGGCTGGTTATTAAAAATGTGGGGGACCCGTCTATTGTTAAATTTGTTAAATTCAAAAAAAAAAAACGACGTGGGGGTCCCCCCCATTTTTATAACCAGCCAGATACAACACAGCAGCAGCAGCCTAGCATTACAAGGGTGGGAAGGTCCACTGTTTTTGGCCCTTCCCAGCCTCATAATACCAGCCTACGGCCGCCCCAGTACCCGACCATCACAACAGATGGTCGGGTACTGGATCGTACCAAGCTCTTCCCGGCACCCCTGGTGGTGGTGGGTATCGGGGTAATAATGGGTGGTTAGTGCTAGCCTCTGCACCGGCTAACACTAAGTACCGCCTTAATAACGGACGCTGTCAATCAGCCAACTGCCATTATCCAGGCACTAATAAAGTTTGAAAAAAAAACACAAAGACAATTCTTTTTTATTGAAATAAGAAATCCCCAACAAAACCCTCGTTAACCATTTTATTAAAATTTGAAAAAACGTAGATCTACGCAGTAGTCCAACGAATCGAAGATGTAGTCCAATCGGTACATCAAAATCTGCAACAACATAAAAAAACAGTTATCAATGTGAACAATAACAATACTTCTACTCACCTACACACATATATACACACACACACAAACAAACAAACAACCATACACAAACACACACACATATATACACAAACACAACAAGATATACACACACACACACACACACACACACGCACACACGCACACATGCACACACACACACACACACACATAAACAGACAAACACACACACATATACACAAACTCACACATATACAAACAAAAACACACATATCCAAACACACACATATACACGAACACACAAATATACACAAACGCACACACACACACACACACACACACACACACACATATACACACACATATACACAAACACATATACACAGTTATACACAAACACAACAAGATATACACAAACACACACACACAAAGAGACAAACACACACACATATACACACACATATACACAAACTAACACAAATACACAAACACATATACAAACAAAAACACAAATACCTAAACACACAAACAGACCCATATATACAGAAACACACACATATACACACAAACACACATACAAACATATACACAAACACATATACACAAACACACCCATATATACACAAACACACACACATAAACACACACCCATATGCACACATATACACAAACACACATACACAAAAACACACACACACAAACATCTACACACACACACACACACACACACACACACACACACACAGCAGCAGCACAGAGTATTTCAGGAGATGAGCGTGCGGATCTTGTGCGGGGTGGTGACTTGCCAATCATGTGAAGGTGTTATTGAGGACAGGAATGGAGGAGAGGTAACAGACTGAGCTACGTAATGGTAAGAGCAGAGTTCACAGCAGCACAGAGTATTTCAGGAGAGGAGCGTGCAGATTTTGTGCTGCTGTGGACTCTGCTCTTACCATTACATAGCTCAGTCTGTGACCTCTCCTCCACTCCTGTCCTCAATAACACCTTCACATGATTGGCAAGTCACCACCCCGCACAAGATCCGCACGCTCATCTCCTGAAATACTCTGTGCTGCTGTAAACTCTGCTCTTACCATTACGTGGTGACTTGCCAATTATGCGAAGGTGTTATTGAGGACAGGAGTGGAGGAGAGGTACAACTGAGCTACGTAATGGTAAGAGCAGAGTTCACAGCAGCACTGAATCTACACACTCATCTCCTGAAATACTTTGTGCTGCCTTAAACTCTATGGACAGGTCAGGATCCTGTTTCTTTTAAATGCTGCACTATAGCGCAGCCTTATATAGTGGATCGAGCGGGTTCCCCAGCAGCATTTAAAAGAAACAGGATCCTGACCTGTCCACAGAGTTTAAGGCAGCACAGAGTATTTAAGGAGATGAGCACGGCCGGCCACGGGCAGCCGATCGTTTTTCCGAGCCGTGCTCCCATTATAAAATATATTACCCGTAATGACGGGTGGCTACATGTGTGCACCCGTCATTACGGCAGCGTTGCTAGGCGACGTCAGTAAATAGTCACTGTCCAGGGTGCTGAAAGAGTTAACTG
The DNA here is from genome assembly GCF_050947455.1 of Rhinoderma darwinii. Lineage (NCBI taxonomy): Eukaryota > Metazoa > Chordata > Amphibia > Anura > Rhinodermatidae > Rhinoderma > Rhinoderma darwinii. Next base: position 273,977,735 of record NC_134690.1, on the reverse strand, counting down.
ATCGGCTGTAACTGTTTCAGCACCCTGGACAGTGACTACCGATCACAATATAGAGTAACCTGTAAAAAAAAAAGACGTTCATACTTACCGAGAACTTTCTGCTTCCTCCAGGCCGGTCTCCTGGCAATTGCCTTGGTGACATGTCCCTCTCGACATCCGGCCCGACCTTCTTGGATGACGATACAGCCCAAGTGACCGCTGCAGCCAATCACAGGATGCAGAGGCCTCTGCAGCCAATCACAGGCTGCCGCATCAGAAAAGAAGGTCTGACTGGAGGAAGAAGAGGGACTCGTCACCAAGACAACGACCGGGTACGTAAGAAATGCTTTTTATTTTATTTTTAATCAGCAGCCTCTTTTCTCTATCAGTGATTGATAGAGATAAGTGGCTGCCGATTTGTATAATATTTTTGACCGGGCTCGGTCAAAACGGGTTCGCTGCGAACCGAACTTTTCCGGATGTTCGGACCGAAACCGGGTTCGGTTGTCCCGGTTCGCTCATCTCTACTCGTGGACTAAAACACAAGCCCCAGAAGCAAAGAAGCACCTAGTGCTTTTTTTATTAGAATATATTTTAGGCAGCATGCCAGGTTTGAAGAGGTGTTGAGGTGCCAAAACAGTAGGAGTCCCCCAAAAGTGACCCAATTTCGGAAACTACACCCCTCAAGGAAATAATTTGTGGTTGTTGTTACCATTTTGACCGCACAGTTTTTTCACAGCACCTATTTGAATTGGGCTGTGAAATGAAAAAAATGTCATTTTTTCCAATAAGAATTTTTATCAAAATTTCTTATTTTCACAGGGAACAAAATACCCCATTCTGTTGCCCAATTTCTCCTGAGTACAGCAATACCCCATTTGTGGCAATAAACTGCCGTTTGAGCCCATGGGAGGCCTCAGAAGGGAAGGAGCGCTGTGTGTTCTTTGGAGTGCAGCTTTTGCTGGATTGGTTTCCGGGTGCCATGTTGCATTTGCAGAGCCCCAGAGGTATCAAAGCAATGGAAACCCACCAGAAGTGACCCCATTTTGGATACCACACCCCTCAAGGAATTAATTGATGGGTAATGTGACCATTTAGACCCCATAGTTTCTTCACAGAACTTATTTGAATTGGGCTGGGAATTTAAAAAAATATAATTTTTTCCAATAATATGTAGTTTTAGCTCAAAATTTCTTATTTTCACAGGAAATAAAACACTCCTTTTTTTTTGCCCAATTAGTCCTGAGTGCAGCAATACCCCATTTGTGGTGATAAACTGCCGTTTGGGCCCATGGGAGGGCTCAGAAGCAAAGGAGCGCTATTTGTTCTTTGGAGTTCAGATTTTGATGGATTGGTTTTCGGGTGCCATGTCGCATTTGCAGAGCCCCAGAGGTATCAAAGCAATGGAAACCCACCAGAAGTGACCCCATTTTGGAAACTACACCCATCAAGGAATTCATTTATTGGTGTTGTGACCATTTTGACCCCATAGTTTTTTCACATAACTTATTTGAATTGGGCTGGGAATTCAAACAAAATAATTTTTTTCCAATAATATGTCGTTTTGGCTGAAAATGTCTTATTTTCACACGAAATAAAATACCCCATTTTGTTGCACAATTTGTCCTGAGTGCGACAATTCCCAATTTGTGGTGATAAACGAAAGTTTGGGCCCATGGGAGGGCTCAGATCGAAAGGACCACCATTTGGCCTAGTGTGGATTTTCTGGTGCGAAGTCATGTATGCAGAAGCCCCTGAGGTACAAGTACAGTTGAAACCTCTGAGAAGTGACCCCATTTTAAAAACTACACTCCTTAAGGCATTCATCTAGAGGTGTAGTGAGCATTTTGACCGAAGACATAAACCCCATAAACTGTACTGTGGGTTCTCACGGGTATGGCAATACAGTACATGTGGCTGTTATCAGCTGCCTGGGCACACAGCAGGGCTCAGAAGGGAAAGATGAGGGGGATAAGCTGTGCGGAGTGCATCAGGGTAAGTAAAACTGGGGTAGATTAAAAATCAAGGGATGTATGATACATTTTGAAGCACTCTTTAATACGGAGCCTTAGTTTTTCGGGACACGTGTCACATTGATATATTGTGTCCTTCCTTATACCCCTCTTATAGCAGACTTTTTTCCTCTTTTGACTTTTTCCTTTCTTGCCAGTTTGGGGAACTTCTCCTGGAAAGTGTTGCCCTGGTACGATGCATGTGGCCCCGCTTCCAGAAGTACTGGGTGCCCCCTTCTTGGTCCCTAAAAGTTAGTTTCTTGATAACCACCTCTTGAAATTCCAGAAAAGTTCCCGTCTAGCCTGCACATCGATGTTATCACGTACGCGTTGTACAATGCCATCTGTATGATGTGCACGGCCAGCTTCTTATACCACACCGCATGGCGCTGTAGGGCTTCAGGACTTGATCTGACAAGTCCACCCCTCCCATGTACCTATTGTAGTCCAGGATGCAGTCTGGTTTGGGGGTCTCTGTACTGGTACCTCGTACAGGTACATGGGTACTGGTGTGGCAATGTATTGTTGTCAATACAAGCGCATCTCTCTTGTCCTTGTACTTGACACACAATATGTTGCTGCTAGATTGTGCCCTGCTCTCACCCGTTCTGAGTGTTTGCCTAAGCAGAGTCTTAGGGAGGCCTCTCAGATTTCTTCTAGCAGTGCCGCATGCTGCAGGACTTCTGGAAGTGAAGCAGTTGAAGAGTGGGACGCTGGTATAAAAATTATCCAGGTAGAGGTGATAACCCTGGTCCAGCAGTGGGTGCACCAAATCCCACTAGATTTTTGCATTAGCTCCCAGTAAGGGGGGGGGGGCATTCTGGGGGCTGAATACTGGTGTCCTTCCCTTCATATATCCTAAATTTGTAGGTATACCCTGATGCACTCGTACAGCTTATACATCTTCATGCCATACCTTGCCCTCTTACCCGGCAGGTACTGGCGGAAATGAAGCCTCCCTTTAAAATGTACCAAGGACTCATCAATAGAAATACACGTCTCGGTGGTGTATGCTTGGGAAAACCAAGCACTGAAACGGTCTAATATGGGTCTCCGTTTATACAAACGGTCAAAACTGGGGTCATCTTGGAGTAGGCAATGCTCATTAGGAGAAGCGAAGTATTGCCTCATTTTTATTTTTTTTTAGGTTCCAGTTCAGTTCTGAAGATGCTTTGAGGGGCCTATATATTAGACACCCCTATGAAACACCCCATTTTAGAAACTAGACCCCTCAAACTATTCACAAAAGCATTTAGAAAGTTTATGAACTCTTTCGGTGTTTCACAGGAATTTAGAGCAAAGTAGAGGTGAAATTTACATATTTATTTTTGTCAGAAAATCCTCTTTATACCATTTTTTTCTATAACACAAAAGGTTTTACCAGAGAAACACAACTTAATGCTTATTGCCCAGATTCTGCAGTTTTGAGAAATATCCCACATGTGGCCCTAGTGCGGTAATGGACTGAAGCACAGGCCTCCGAAGCAAAGGATCACCTACTGGATTTTGAGGCCTCTTTTTTATTAGGCACCATGTCCAGTTTGAAGAGGTCTTGTGGTGCTAAAACAGTGGAAACCCCCCAAAAGTGACCCCAATTTGGAAACTAGACCCCTTGAGGAATCCACTGTAGTTTTCTTGGGGTGCATGCAGCTTTTTGATCAGTTTTTATTCTATTTTTAGGTGGCGTGGTGACTAAAAAACAGCAATTCTACTATTGTTTTTTTGTTCTATTTTTTTTACAGCGTTCACCGTCCGCTATAGATGACATATTCACTTTATTCTGCAGGGCGATACGATTATGGCGATACCATATGTTTATAGTTTATTTATGGCGTTTGCCCAATAAAATACGTTTTGTAAAAAATAATTAACTTTTTGTGTTACCTTATTCTAAGAGCAATAACTTTTTTATTTTTCCATCAAGAAAGCCGTGTGAGGACTTATTTTTTGCGTAACGAACTGTAGTTGTAATCATTAACATTTTTAGGTACATGTGACTTTTTGATCTCTTTTTATTCAATTTTTTGGGAAGTGAAGTGACCAAACAATTGTGATTGTGGTATGGCTTATTATTATTTTCATTTACGGCGTTCACCGCGCGGGATAAACAACGAAATAATTTTGTAGTTCAGGCCGTTACGGACGCGGCGATACCAATTATGTATAGTTTGTTTGTTTATTTATCTAGTTGTATTAATAATAAAGGATTGATAAGGGAAAAAAGGGGGATTTTTACTTTTATTACTTTTAAAACTTTTATTTTCTTATTTTTACACATCTTTTTTTAACTTTTTTTTTACTTTATTACTTTGTCCCACTAGGGGACTTGAGGGCAGGAGGCCCTGATCGCTATTCTAATACACTGTACTACATGCGTAGTGCAGTGTATTAGAGCTGTCAGCTACTCAATGACAGCAAGCATAGTGGTTCCTGACTTTGTCAGGACCCCCTAGGCTTCCGTCGATGGCATAGCTGGACGCCATTGTTTGGTGTCCGGTTGCCATAGTTACAATCGCCGGCCGCTATCGTGTAGCAGGCCGCCGATTGTAGCTTAACCCCTAAAAAGCCGCGATCCCTATTGAACGCGGCTTTTAAGGGGTTAATCAGCGGGGTCACAGCTCCTGTATGTGTCAGGAGGACGGCCGAAATGGCCGTTACTCCCGTGACGTACTATTAGGTCATGGAGCGCGAACGATACAGCTACCATGACCTAATAGTACGTCCAGGAGCGGGAAGGGGTTAAAGACCTAACTCTATTGAAAACCATCCCCAAACATTTTAAATTATGGTTGTGATCCCAAAACCTTTAAAGCGTGGGGGATCGACAGAATACACTGTGGGGTCAGAGGAGGTGACATGAGGACTCTATTGCCACAAAAAGAGTGTGGATGAATTACTACCCTTGGTACTATGACCCCTAATGGTCTTAATGAAAAATTAAAAAGGCTCTCTCAGCAGTTTATAACTGACATATCTTCTACCTAATCTAATAGGTGCTTTAATGTAGATAAGTAATGCGTTGTTTTTTTTTGAAAAAAAACATTTATTTTTGACAAAATTACGAGCATTTTAAGTGTTAGGGTATGTGCACACACACTAATTACGTCCGTAATTGACGGACGTATTTCGGCTGCAAGTACCGGACCGAACACAGTGCAGGGAGCCGGGCTCCTAGCATCATACTTATGTACGATGCTAGGAGTCTCTGCCTCGCTGCAGGACAACTGTCCCGTACTGTAATCATGTTTTCAGTACGTGACAGTGGTCCTGCAGCGAGGCAGGGACTCCTAGCATCGTACATAAGTATGATGCTAGGAGCCCGGCTCCCTGCACTGTGTTCGGTCCGGGACTTGCGGCCGAAATACGTCCGTCAATTACGGACGTAATTAGTGTGTGTGCACATACCCTTATGCAAATTTGTTCTTAATGCCCAAGTGGGCGTATTTTTACTCTTGACCAAGTGGGTGTAGTAAAGAGAAGTGTATGACGCTAACCAATCAGCGTCATACACTTCTCTTCATTCATGTCCAGCTTAATCCACAGCACAGCGTGATCTCGCGAGATCACGCTGTGCTGTCACTTACTCCCGTAGTTCCTTCACACAAGCGACGGGAGAATGACCGATTGGTCAGCATCATACACTACTCTTTACTATGCCGTCTTGGTCAAGAGTAAAAAAACGCCCACGTGGGCAATAAGAACAAATTTGCATAACACTTAAGATGCTCATAACTTTGTAAAAAATAATCGTTTTTTAAAAAAACAAAACACATTACTTATCTACATTAAAGCGCCTATTAGATTAGGTAGAAGAGAGGGCAGTTATAAACTGGTGACAGAGCCTCCTTAAAGTGTGGCTAAACGTTCGTCAAACTTCTGTCATGTCATAGTGACATGTCAGAAGTTTGGATAGGTGGAGGTCCGAGCACAGAGACCCCCACCAATCGCTAGAACGAAGCAGCTGAAGTGCTCGTGTGAGCGCTCTGCTGCTTTGTGTCTGTTCGGCTTTTTCCGGAAATAAATGTATCGGTGTACGGACTCAGTACGAAGTCTGTACATTCTAGCAATTGGTGGGGGTCTCTGTGCTCGGACCCCCACCAATCCAAACATCTGACATGTCACTTTGACATGTTAGAAATGTGTCTAACGTTTAGCTACACTTTAAGCTTTGCTGTTTTCCTATAAGTTTCTCTGCCATTCGTTTTTAATTATTTTTATACACACTCATGCCCTGTTTTGTTTCATGCGCAGTTTTTATTCAAAGATGCTGTGATCTCCTTTTTTCCTGATCGCACAGTGTGTGATGCTATGACCTCTATTATGGACCTATTCAGATCCAGTCCCATCGGCAACCAATGAATATAGAGAAAATCCCAGTCTCTCTGAACATTACAATGTTATAAGGGTGGATTGTTGAAATGGAATGTTATCCCCTTGTCGAATACCTGTGATAGTGTCCATATTTTTATTCTTTAATTCTGTCCCATTTTTATTATGCTGTGTACCATATCACTGTCAATGTTTATTTCTGTTACTAACACGTTTTTTTGGGTTTCAACACCGTCTTTTATTCACTATGACACTTATGTTACTTGCGATGTATTCATCGCCTTATTACACTTTATTTCCTTTGCTATTCTTAGAAAATGTAACATTTTGGTTGGGACCTATAGACCTGTCCATGCATTCTCAAATTTTTCACCTTTTTTTATATATATTTTATATTTTATGTGTCACTTTTCCACACACCAACCTTGCGTTTCCATCAGGGGCATAACTAGGAAAGACTTGGCCCCATAGCAAACTTTTCACTGGGGCCCCCCCTCCGCTGGGTATCACACAACACCCCCTTGTAGATAGTGCCTCCCTATAGATTCCACCACACAGTGCCCCCTATAGATAGCACCATACACAGTCCCCTGTAGATAGTGCCATACACAGCCCCCTGTAGATAACGCCTTACAGGATCCCTCTAGATAACGTCTTACAGCCCCAAATCCCCCTGTAGATAACGCCATACAGCCCCCTGTAGATAACGCCATACAGACCCCCTGTAGATAACGCCATACAGACCCCCCTGTAGATAACGCCATACAGAGTCCCCCCTGTAGATAACGCCATACAGACCTCCCCCTGTAGATAACACCAAACAGAACCACCCCTGTAGATAACGACATACAGATCACCCCTGTAGATAACGCCATGCAGACCCCCCTGTAGATAACGCCATACAGACCCCCCTGTAGATAACGCCATATAGCCCCCCCCCAAAAAAAACGGCCTATAGTTTGTCCTACAAAAGACATGCATCCCCTATCCACAGGATAAGGGATACATGTGTGATCGCTGGCAGCAATAAGGAGAATGGGGGACCAAAAGTTCCCCGAAGTTCTCCATGACTAACCTCAGACTTCCGGCGTCTGTGCAGTTCAATAAAAATGAAAGGTGCGCTGTTTGTCATTGAGAACTTCAGGGGACTCTCGGTCCCCCGTTCTCCTTATCGCAGGCATCCCAGCGATGACACATGCATCCCCTATCCTGTGGATAGGGGATGCATGTGTTTTGTAGGAACATCCCCTTCAGTGGTGTCGCGCTGTAGCAGCCATAGCAGCTGCTAGCGGAGCCTCCGGCCATGGGGGGGGGGGGGGGCTGCCATAGCGGTAGTTATGCCACTGGCTTCCATGATTAGACCAATTGTTTTTCTGTTCACTTACTTTCTCAATCGACTTGTTACCTCACTTGAAATAAGGATTCCCTTATAATATGACTTTACTCTGTACATTATCACCTATGTTACTCTGCATATTACTCTCTGTATATACTTACGATCTTTGTTCTTTTTCTGGGGTTGCGCATGTGCGGTGATGCGAGTTGCGGAATTTCCCTGCTGGGCATTGATCTGTGAACTCTACGCCCACGCTACCTCCTTAGTGACGCATCTTGGGTGCTGCGCATACGCGGTAGAACCCGATGACCCGGGATGGCCTATCTCGCGGTACCTCGACTTAATCACGCGCAATGCGCTGTTGAACAGGTGTCGCGAAGGGTTCGTGGATCCACTGGGCCGTACCGTCTCGGCGGTATGGCAGCTGGCCAACAGGACGCAGGTCAAAGTCTATAGTTCGTATAGGGTACCTGTGGCAGCTCGGACAGTAGCAAGGTAGGCTAGGCAGGAACTTGGCAGCAGGTGGACGTCAGGTGTGGAGAGGTAGGTCAGGCGTGGAATATAGTACAGCACGGTTAGAGCAAGTACGACACTAGATTCAGGATACAGGAACAGGAAACAGGAACAGGAACAGGAAACACTAGTGGGCCATTTGCAAGACAGACTAGGGATACAACAACAAAGCTCAGCCATAGAACTAGGGGGCTGGACCCCTCTTATAGTCCAGAGTACTCCCAGGTAAAAGGTCAGGAACGACCTACGGGATCCGGCATTGGTGAATAGACGCGAGTGCTGGCTTCTCCTGAGGAGGAGGCTGGAGCCATCGCTTGCCGACTCGTGGCTGCAGTAGTCAGGGGAGGAACGGTGTTGACAGCCCGCAGCCACAGAGATGACAGTATCCCCTCTCTTACGCCCCCCTCTTCTTGGGACCAGAGCGAGAGAGAAATTTTTTCAGAAGAGCAGGAGCATTAAGGTTCTCTTCAGGCTCCCATGACCTCTCTTCAGGACCAAATCCCTTCCAATCCACCAAATAAAAGGTCTTTCCTCTCACTCTTTTGGTGTCCAGGATCTCTTGAACCTCAAAGGTGTCTGAAGGGCCGCTGGCGACAGCCACAGGGCTAGGAGTCTTGGTGTAGTGGTTCAGGACCACTGGCTTCAGGAGGGATACGTGGAAGGAGTTGAGGATCTTGATGGTAGGGGCAGCTGAAGTTTATAGGCGACAGGGTTGATTTGTTTTAGGATCTTGAATGGTCCGAAGAACCTGGGAGCAAACTTGCATGACAGTACTCTTAGTCGAATGTTCCTGGAGGACAGCCAGACCTTTGTGCCAGCATTAAACTGAGGTGGTTCTCTTCTTCTTGTGTCCGCCCTTCGTTTCATATGATCCACTGCCAGCAGGATGGAGGATCGAGTTTGCCGCCAAATTTGTAGAAAGTCCTTGAAGGCCGCGTCAGCGGCTGGTACCTTGGATGAATCAGGAACTGGGAGAGGTATTCGTGGGTGTTGGCCAAGGACTATGAAGAACGGAGTGTTCCTTATGGACTCGCTGGTATGATTGTTGTAGGAGAATTCCGACAACGGGAGCAACTGTACCCAGTCATCATGTTGCCTAGAGACGAAGTGACTCAGGTAGTCCTCCAAGATTTGATTGATCCTCTCGACCTGTCCTTTGGACTGAGGATGGTAGGCCGAGGAAAAGTCCAACTTCACACCTAGAAGTCTGCAGAGGGCTCTCCAGAACCTCGAGGTGAACTGAACCCCCCGATCAGACACAATATGCTGCGGCAAGCCGTGCAGGCGGAAGACGTGCTGGATAAACAATTTGGCCAGTTGAGGAGCAGACGGTAGACCGGTCAGAGGAACGAAGTGGGCCATTTTTGAAAATCGATCCACGACCACCCAGACAGTGCTGCAACCGGCAGAGAGAGGCAGGTCCGTAATAAAGTCCATCGCTATATGCTGCCAGGGAGCATCGGGCACAGGCAATGGCTGAAGCAGACCAGCATGTCTGGAGTGAGCGACCTTGTTAGTTGCACACACAGAGCAGGAGGAAACAAAGTCCATAACATCTTTGGGCAGCGTGGGCCACCAGAAATGACGGCCAATCAAATCCCAGGTCTTACGGATTCCCGCGTGACCTGCCAGTCTTGAGGCATGTCCCCAGTGGAGGACTCTCCTTCGGTCAGCCATGCGCACAAAAGTTATCCCTTGAGGTCGTGGCCATTCCAGGACGGACTTTACCTTTTCAGGATCCATCTTGAGGCCTCTATTCGAAATGATGTAGCCCAGGAAGCGTAAAGCATCTCTCTCAAATACGCACTTCTCCAATTTGGCGTACAGTTGATTCTCCCTTAATCGCAGCAAGACTTGACGGACATGTTTCCGATGCGTCATAGGATCTGGAGAAAAAATTAAGATGTCATCAAGATAGACTACCGCACAAACATAAAGGAGGTCACGGAAAATTTCATTCACAAACTCCTGGAAGACCGCGGGAGCATTACACAGGCCGAAGGGCATTACTAGATTTTCATAGTGTCCGTCCCGGGTGTTAAATGCCGTCTTCCATTCGTCACCCTGGCGAATCCGGATTGGGTTGTAAGCCCCCCACAGGTCTAACTTGGAAAAGATCTTGGCACCACGTATACGGTCAAATAATTCTGAGATTAATGGCAATGGATACTTATTTTTCACCGTGATCTGGTTGAGGCCCTGGTAGTCTATACAGGGACGAAGAGAACCATCCTTCTTTTTGACGAAGAAGAACCCGGTTCCTGCCGGGGAGGAAGACTTGCGTATGAAGCCCCGCTCCAAGTTCTATCTAACATAGGTGGACATAGACAGAGTCTCTGGCAGACATAGAGGATATACCCTGCCACGGGGAAGGGAAGCACCAGGAACCAGCTTGATAGGACAGTCATACGCCCGATGTGGGGGCAGTGTCTCCGCCTCTTTCTTGCTGAAGATGTCCGCAAATAAAGCAAAATGACTCGGCAATCCTGCCAGGACATACAGGCAGAGGAGGCTGAGCCAAACGAATCTGTAGCAGGCAACGATTGTGACACTCGGGGCCCCACTGGAGAACCTCTCCAGAGTTCCAGTCCAGGACTGGGGCATGCAATCGGAGCCAAGGCAGGCCCAGCAACACAGGATCAACGGCTTTGGGTAGGACATAGAACGACAGCAGTTCGGAGTGGAGGGCCCCTGCTTGGAACCTCAGTGGTTTGGTCACAGCAACAACTGGGTTAGGCAGGGGTAGACCATCTACAGAAGCAATTGTCAACGGGCTCTCCATAGGGGTGGTAGGCAACTTAAGAAGGTCCACCAGGTACCTACGGATGAAATTAGCCGCGGATCCCGAGTCCAGATACGCAGAGACCTGATGCATTCTTTCGCCGGACACTATGGTCGCTGGTATGGACAATTTGGATGAAAGTCCATTTTTACCCAGGGTTGTCACTCCTAGCACTCCTTTGGGGCTTTATTGGACACAGGCGCACAAAATGTGTGTCTGCGTTGTCTGTCCTGGGTGGATAGCTTACCCCGGTCCATCATTCACAGATTCCTTAGGAGGATCGACATCTGAGGACAGCAGGGGTTGCTGCAAATTAGGTCCCAGACTAGGAGGGTCTCCCTCCCGACAAACCTCTTGGAGGCGTTCTCGGATCCGTATGTCAATCCGGGCGGACAGAAGGATGAGGTCATCCAGGGTAGATGGCAGGTCTCGAGCGGCAAGTTTGTCCTTAATCCTAGGGGCCAGTCCATTCCAGAATGCCGCCACCAGAGCCTCATTGTCCCACAACAGTTCTCCCACCAGGGTGCGGAAGTGGGTGGCGTACTCACTCACGGAGGTGTCTCCTTGGTGTAGTTTAATCAAGGCAGCTGCTGCAAATGAGGCCCGTCCAGGCTCCTCAAATACCATGCGAAAGGTCCGGAGAAAGGCTTGGAAGTCATGGGTCTCAGGTCCTTGTCTCTCCCATATAGCGTTCGCCCATGCAAGAGCCTTTCCGGTGAGGAGAGAAATGATTAATGCAACCCTGGCGCCGTCAGATGAAAATGTCCTGGAACACAGGCAGGAACAGGAAACACTAGGGGGAAATTTGCAAGACAGACTAGGGATACAACAACAAAGCTCAGGCATAGAACTAGGGCGCTGAACCCCTCTTATAGTCCAGAGTACTCCCAGCTCAAAGGTCAGGAACGAGGCCCGATGCGTGCACTGCCCCTTTAAGAGCGGGCACGAGCGTGCACGCACACCCTACGGGATCCAGCATTGGTGAGTAGACACGAGCGCTGGCTTCTCCTGAGGAGGAGGCTGGGGCCATCGCTTGCCGACTCGTGGCTGCGGCTGTCAGGGGAGGAACGTAGCTGACAGCCCGCAGCCACAGACATGACACCAGGTCCCTCATTGGTCGTAAGTGCTTCACCTGAACATTTAATTTTATTATATAAACTGGGCTTGAACATATCCGTAGCACCCCTTGAAAAAGCTGTATTCGCGAAAGGCTCGTCGGGGTGCTTCCGTTCCTTTGGGCCACTTGAACACTTCTGACACTCATGGGTAAGGCATGCCAGGTCATATACTGTTGTTTGGGACTCCATCCAGATTTAGGTGTGCATTCTGTCATGGTCTGTGGGTATGTAGACCCACTAGGCCGCTCCACTGTAGCGGGGAGGCAGCTGGCCAAACAACAGAGCACCAAATCAATACAAAGTCCCACTCTAGTTACCTGAATAGTCCCGACAGTGGGTGAGGCTTTAGCATGGATGGAGATGGGTGCAGCAGGTTATGCCAGACGTGATAGATGACAGCAGGTGCAGCAGGATGGGCCAGACGTGGCGGATAACACTGGACGGGGCAGATGACACTGGACGTGGCAGACGACACAGGACGTGGCAGATGACAGCAGGTTCAATAGGTCACGACTCCAACACTAACAGGCTCAGGAACAAGAACACAGCACGGGATATAGGATACAGATAACAGGGCACGGGTAACAACAGGAACAGGATAACACTAAGGGACCATTTGCAAGACTGACATGGAAAAACTAACAATGCTCAGGCAACGAGAGAAGGGGCAGGGCACTTCTTATAGTCCAGGAAACCATAGGCAGTTGATGATGATGATTTTACGCACGCACTCTACGGGACACAGTGGACCGGAGCGTAAGTGAGCACTGGCGTCTCCTGGCAAGGAGATGCGAGAAAGCGCTCACAGATCCTTGGCTGCGGCCGCCGGAGGGTGAGTAAACCCGACGGTCAGCGGCCATGGACGCTACAGTATCCCCCCTCTTACGCCCCTTCTTCTTGGGGCCAGAGCGAGAGAGGAACTTCTTAATGAGAGCCGGCACACTGAGTTTCTCTTTCGGCTCCCAGGACCTCTCCTCAGGACTAAACCCTCTCCAGTCCACCAAATAGAAAGTCCTTCCTCCTACCCTTTTGCAGTCCAGGATCTCCCTCACCTCAAACACATCAGATGAACCGCTGGGAGCAACTGCGGGACTGGAAGTCTTACTGTAGTGGTTCAGGACCACTGGTTTTAGAAGGGACACATGAAAGGAGTTGGGGATTCTGAGGGTAGGAGGCAGACGCAGCTTATAGGAGACAGGGTTTATGTGTTGCAATATCTCAATAGGTCAGAGGAACCTTGGAGCAAACTTGTATGAAGGCACCTTTAAACTAATGTTCCGTGAGGACAGACAGACTTTGGTACCTGGAAGATACTGAGGCGGCTCTCCTGTTTTTATATCCGCTTTTTGCTTCATGCGATTGACTGCTAGCAAAATAGAGGACTGGGTCTGTTGCCAGATTTGTAGAAAGTCCCCAAATGCAGAGTCCGCTGCGGATACCTGAGATGTAGTCGACACAGGAAGAGGGACTCTAGGATGTTGACTGTACACAATTTAGAATGGTGTGGAACTGGTGGACCCACTCGTGTGGTGGTAATACGAGAACTCAAGCCATGGAAGAAGCTATACCCAGTTATCCTGCTGCAAGGAAGTGGTGGACATAATTCTCCATGATCTGGTTAATCCTCTTGACTTGCCCATTAGACTGTGGGTGATAGGCTGAGAAAAATTCCAATCTCACATCCAGGAGCTTACAGAGGGCACTCCAGAATTTTAAGGTAAATTGAACCCCCCGATCAGACACGATGTGAGGGGGCAAGCCATGCAAGCGGAAGATGTGCTGAATGAAGAGATTTGCCAGTCGGGGAGCAGAAGGTAGGCCGGTCAGCTGAATAAAATGTGCCATCTTCGAAAACCGGTCCATCACCACCCAGAAGGTCTGTGACAAAGTGCATTGCAATGTGCTGCCAGTGGACATTGGGTACAGGTAGAGGTTGAAGCAGGCCGGCAGGCTTGGAGTGAGCAACCTTGTTAGAAGCACGCACCATGCAGGAAGAGACCAAGTCCACAACATCTTTCGGTAGCGTGGGCCACCAGAAGTGATCAGCTCTCGGGTCTTATGAACACCAGTGTGCCCAGCCAGTTTAGAGCTGTGTCCCCAGCGGAGAATTCTTCTCCTATCTGCCAACCGAACAAAAGTCCTCCCCGGAGGGATGTCTCTAACCTGCAAAAGATTGGAAGTGACAATGCAAGACGGGTCTGTGATACTTTGAAGGGTCTCCACCGTGTCATGCGTCTCAAATAACCTGGACAGGGCATCGGCCCTCACATTCTTGTCAGCGGGATGGTAGTGGAGCACAAATTGGAAACGGGTGTAGAACAGCGACCACCTGGGTGGCCATGGGTTTAGTCGTTAAGCCGACTCGAGATAGGTGAGGATCTTGTGGTCGGTGTAGATCAGGATGGGGTGAGCTGCGCCCTCTAGCAGATGTCTCCACTCCTCCAGAGCCAATTTGATGGGCAGTAGCTCCCGATCCCCAAAAGAGTAGTTGCGCTCTGCAGAAGAAAAAAGTCCAGATTAATAGCCACATACTACTGCCTTTCTGTAGCGTCCAAGGTCGCGGGTTATCGGGTCTACTCACCTCCTGACGCATGCAGCCATGGTTCTGTGAGCGCTGGTCCCCATCTCCTTCCCAAGAGATGCCAGTGCTCACTTCCACTCTTGTCCGCTGTGTCCCGTAGGGTGCGCGCGCACGCACGTGCCTGCTCTTAAAGGGCCAGCGGGCTCATATGAAGAAAATCATCATCATCAACACACATGATTTCCTGGAATATAAGAGGGCCCCAGCCCTTCTGATCCTTGCCTGAGCGTTGTTAGTATATCCCAAGTCTGTCTTGCAAATGGTCCCTTAGTGTTTCCCGTTCCAGTTGTTACCCGTGCCCTGTTACCTTTTCCTGTATCCCTTGCTGTGTTCTTGTTCCTGTGCCTACTAGTTGGAGTCGTGTCTACTGCACCTGCTGTTGTTTGCCACATCCTGTGTCATCCGACACAACCTGTGTCATCTGCTACATCCAGAGGGATTCACCATGTCTGGCGCAACCTGCGGCACCTTCTGTCATCTGCCACGTCTGGCATTACCTACTGCACCCATCGCCTTCCATGCCAGAGTTGCGGCCACTGTCTGGACTATCCAGGTACCCTTGTGCGGGACTTGTATTGCTGGGGTTCCCTGTTGTTTGGCCAGCTGCCTCCCTGCTACGGCGGTGCGGCCTAGTGTGTCCACATACCCACAGACACTTTCCTTTGGAGCTCCTCTGGAATCGAAGTGCACCTGCACCAACAAAAGAAGCATCCACCTCCAATGAGAACTGCCAAGACAGGTTAGGATGATGGAGGATCGAGGCTGAAGTGAAGGCTTTATTGAGGCTAATAAATGCAGATTCTTCACTGGCAATGAGCAAAGGGGCAGGGCCCATCTTATAGTCCAGGAAATCATAGGCAGTTGATGATGATGATTTCCCATGTGCGCGCACGCAGCCTACGGGACACAGCGGACAGAAGTGGAAGTGAACACTGGCGTCTCCTGGGAAGGAGATGTGAGCCAACGCTCACAGATCAATGGCTGCAGCCACCGGGGGGGTGAGTAAACCCGACGGTCCGCGGCCATGGACGCTACACATTCACTCGGACATCTGCATAGATTTGTTCATTAGTACAGACGTTCATGACTATGTTTTAATGGTACCATCCTCTTTCCATACTTACTACTTACCTCTTCTGCTTCCACATGCTTTGCTAAAGCTATATGTAACAGCATTGCTTCCCCCTTTTTTTCAGACTTGGCATTACCTGTCCTTTATCATTAGTACCATGCACTTCTAACCCTGCATGTATGCATTAATTACTGTGCTATTGCTGTGGTATTAGTTTGTGATTCTGTTGGTCCTGAACATGAGCTTAAAGTTGGAGACATTCTTGACTGCAAGAGAATGGGGAAGAGGACATTTTATTTGGTGAATTGGAAGGGCTTTTGTCCTGAAGAAAGGTCATAGGAGCCAACAGAGAACATCAATCCCCCCGGAACTCCTCAAAAAAAATCCATTCAGGTTCTGGACCCAAGAAGTAAGGGTGTAAGGAGGGTACTCTAACGCCAACAGTGATTGCCGCTCCTGCTGGTTTTCCCTGCCGCAGGGTTTACAACCTTCCTCGCTGGTGTCCTGGTCCCTCTGCTGCCCATGGATGAGCTCATCCTCGTCTTTCTGCTCGCTTTGCACGCATGTACCATAGGGCGCGCACACTTCCTCACCGTCTCTTAAAGGGCCAGTGCCATACCTCTCAACAACCAAAAATTTTTTGTCTTTTAAGCCCCACTTCTAATCCCACCCAATCCCCACCCATACACACCCGGCTCAGCCCACACAGTCATGGTCCCATAGTGCCTCCCACACAGTATAATGCCAAATAGCTTCCCCCACACACTATAATGCCCTCTAGCTGCCACCATACAGTATAATGCCCCCATAGATGCACCCATACAGTATAAAGCCAACACAGATACCCCCATACAGTATAATGCACACACAAATTCCCCCATACAGCTTAATGCCCCATAGATACCCCCATGCAGCATAATGTCCCCATAGCTGCCCCATACATTATAATGCAACTATCCAGTAAAATATTCACACCGATCCTGCCATACAGTATAAATCCCCCATATCTGCCCCATACAGTATAATGCTCCATAGCTGCACCCATACAGCTTATTGCTCCCATACAGAATAATGCCCACACAGTTCCCTTGGTTGAACTTGGTTGAACTTGGTTGAACTTGGTTGAACTTGATGGACATGTGTCTTTTTTCAGCCGTACTAACTATGTAACTATGTAATTATGTAACTATGTAACTATGTAGCTGCCCCATACAGTATAATGCCCCCCTAGCTGACCTTATACAATATAATGCCTCCAAAGCTACCCTTAGTGCTATTGCCAACATATAAAGTACCAGTGCCCTTGTAGATAGTGCCACTGTGCCCATGTAGATAGGGGCACTATCTACATGTGCGCTATATAGTGCCACAGTGTCCATGTTGATAGTGCCACACACCCTTGCCGACAGCGCCACCCCCCTGTAGATAGCGCCATTGGGACTCTCTCTAGGAGTGCAATCCACAGCTAGTGCATAGGCTGGGGATTTCGCTATTAGAGGGAAGCCCTGATGTCACTGTCCATAAATGGACAGTGACATCAGTGGCTACTCGTTGAGTGGAATCCCCGTTTCCGACTCTGGCCAGGGATTCCGCTCCAGGAGGAGCCCCTGATGTCACTGTCCATATATGGACAGTGACATCAGGGGTTTCCTCTAGGAGCGGAATCACCAGCCAGATCATCGGCAACAGCGATTCCGCTCAATCAGTAGCCTCTGACGTCACTGTCCATATATGGACAGTGACGTCAAGGGCTTCCCTGAGCACAGCGCTTAAAGTGACGCTGTGCCTGGGAAGTCTTCGGCAAGTGGAGGAGTTCCCTCTGCTCCTCCGCTCTGAAGTAATTCTGAAGCGAGGAGCTGATGGTTCTTTGCTTCAGCACTGCGTGCAACTGTATCTGAGTCCAGGGGACGCAAATACAGTTGACAGCGGGACATACCCCCTGCCGTCCCGGACAGCCGGACAGTTGGGAGGTATGGCCAGTGTACATATTCACAATGCTCCTCAAATAATCCCTGATGCTCTGTGCTTTTGTAAGGCAGATCCTCGGTCACCAGGTGCCTGAGCAACTTTGGTGCAACTTAGTTGTTTAGTGCGAAGGTTACTGTTTGTATCTCGCTAACGGGTACCAGTCTGCATCTCGCTGCCTCGCAGGATCCTGCTACCAATCTGTATCCCACTACCTGTTACCAATCCATTTTCTACTACCCACTATCAGCCTGTATCCCGCTACCGGCTATCAGTCCGTATCCAGCTACCTGGTGCCAGTTTGTATCCTGCTTCCTGCTACCAGTCATTATCCTGCTGATCACTACCAGTCTGTATGCCACTACTGGCTATGCACTCCAGAAGTCTTAACCATCCGGTGGAACATAATTGTAAAATTTTCAAATTATCACCCTCAACAAATACTTGTAACTCATGATATAGCTGTAAATGTTTGTACTATATGCAAACTGGTCGTGAATATCTCTACAAAGTTGCTGTAATGAATCGGGGTAGGGAGACGGACAGGTGAGCACTAATCTACTCTCAACTCAGTCCCTGCCTACTTGCACAGCCCATCCTAAGTGACGGCATACAACTGGGTGACGGTCCCTACGCTCAGTAAGTGCAAGACAGACAACACAAGACAAGGGCACACAGAAGCAAAGGGGGGGGGGTTGGGGCAGTTGCCCACGGAGACACCGTGAGCAACAGGCAATGGTGAACGAGCCAACCAGGGGAGTACGTAGTAACAAATCAGAGCAGGAAAATAGTCAGGCAAATCAGGGTCAACAAGAAACAGCGGTCAATCGGGTGAATAGCAGTAATCGCAGAGCCAGGAAACCAGACAATCACAGGCAAGGAGCATGCTGCAAGTGAGGGTATAAATAGACCAAGGACGGGAGCTAGAACTGTCAGGTTAGGCTGTGATAGGTTCTCCCTCTCCTCAGCCTGCAAGCCTGAGTGGTAACAGATCGCGTCACTCTAGCAGACCTTGGAGCTGATGAGGGCTGATTAACCCCGGGCGTCGACACAGAACCTGTGTCTGGCAAACACTTTACAGTACCCCCCCTTTTATGAGGGGCCACTGGACCCTTCCTAGGTGGGCCTGGCTTGTTGGGGAACCGACGATGAAATTTTCTGAGCAATATACCGACGTGAACATCCCGGGCGGGTACCCAAGTCCTCTCCTCAGGCCCGTATCCTCTCCAATGGACCAGGTACTGGTGGGAGCCTTGGACTATCCTGCTGTCCACAATCTTGGCTACCTCGAATTCTACCCCATCTGGAGTAAGAACAGGGACCGGAAGTTTCCTCGATGAAGCTAAGGACGGGGAGCAGCTTTTCAAGAGGGAGGCATGTAACACGTTGTGTATCTGAAAAGACGGGGGTAACTCCAGCCTGAAGGAGACAGGGTTGAGGACTTCCATGATTTTGTACGGCCCTATATACCGGGGAGCAAATTTCTTGTACGGAACTGTAAGGCGCAAATTTTTAGAAGACAGCCACACCAGATCCCCGACCACAAATAAGGGGTTAGTTGAACGACTTTTACCTGGCTGAGTCTTTTGGATGTTTTGGGATGCCTCAAGGCTCTTCTGAACCTGGGCCCAGACTATGCACAGTTCCCGATGAATGACATCTACCTCAGGATTGTTGGAACCACCAGGTGAAACTGAGGAGAACCGTGAATTAAACCCAAAATTACAGAAGAAGGGGGAGACCCTCGACGAGTTACTGACCCGGTTATTAAGGGAAAATTCGGCGAGAGGAATGAAGGAGACCCAATCATTTTCACAGTCTGAGATAAAACACCTTAAGTATTGTTCTAGAGACTGATTAGTCCTCTGAGTTTCGTCATAGATGAGCCCGAGAGCAGAAAAAAAAGGTCAGCAGAAGAAAGTGTAGGGGCGTCAGGAGCCAAGGAGAAGGCCCATTCCTGGGGGCCGTCCTGGAGCCGGGACCTACACTACCGTTCAGAAAGTTCAGGGTCACTTAGAAATGTCTTTATTTTTGAAAGAAAAGTTTTTTTCAATTAAGATAACATTAAATTAATAAAAAAATACACTCTATACATTGTTAATGTGCTAAATGACTATTCTAGCTGCATACGTCTGGTTTTTAATGCAATATCTACATAGGTGTATATAGGCCCATTTCCAGCAAACATCACTCCAGTGTTCTAATGGTACATTGTGTTTGCTAACTGTGTTAGAAGGCTAATGGATGATTAGAAAACCCTTGAAAACCCTTGTGCAATTATGTTAGCACCGCTGTAAACAGTTTTGCTGTTTAGAGGAGCTATAAAACTGATCTTCCTTTGAGCTAGTTCAGAATCTGGAGCATTGCATTTGTGGGTTCTATTAAACTCTCAAAATCGCTAGAAAAAGAGAACTTTCATGTGAAACTCGACAGTCTATTCTTGTTCTTAGAAATGAAGGCTATTCCATGCGAGAAATTGCAGAGAAACTGAAGATTTCCTGCAATGGTGTGTACTACTCCCTTCAGAGGACAGCACAAACAGGCTCTAACCAGAGTAGAAAGAGAAGTGGGAGGCCCCGCTGCACAACTGAGCAACAAGACAAGTACATTAGAGTCTCTAGTTTGAGAAATAGATGCCTCACAGGTCCTCAACTGGCAGCTTCATTAAATAGTACCCGCAAAACGCCAGTGTCAACGTCTACAGTGAAGAGGCGACTCCGGGATGCTGGCCTTCAGGGCAGAGTGGCAAAGAAAAAACAATATCTGAGACTGGCTAATAAAAGGAAAATATTAATATGGGCAAAAGCACACAGACATTGGACAGAGGAAGATTGGAAAAAAGTGTTATGGACAAACGAATTGAAGTTTGAGGTGTTTGGATCACACAGAAGAACATTTGTGAGAACCAGAACAATGGAAAAGATGCTGGAAGAGTGCCTGACACCATCTGGCAAGCATGGTGGAGGTAATGTGATGGTCTGGGGTTGCTTTGGTGCTGGTAAAGTGGGAGATTTGTACAAGGTAAAAAGGATTTTTATGCCTTATGCTGGTACATGCCTTATGCTGGTACAGGTATATAGATGATATTTTCTGTATTTGGGATGGTCCGGCAACATCCCTGGACAACTTCTTTGTTTATATTAATCAAATAAGAGAGGAATTAAAGTTCACGCTTAACTCCAGTCAAGAAAAAAATCTCATTTTTAGATACCACCATCGAGTTAGATGAGTTAGGTCTCCTCAGCTCAGACCTCTTTGTGAAATCCACAGACAAGAATGGTTTACTACATTTCAATAGTAGTCACCCCAGGAATACACTTTGTTCTTTACCTCGATCCCAGTTCATGAGAGTGTCCAGGATCGTTTCTGATGTTGACACCAAAAAAAATTAGATTACAGAATATGTCTAATAAATTTGAACAAAGAGGTTATCCCAAGTCATTACTATCCAAAGAACTAGATAAACTACTAGTGACCAACCAGGAGACCACTGTAAAAAAAACCTAAACAGGCTAGATTACCCCTGATTTTGACCTATCACCCCATAATACCAAAATTACTACAGAGTGTCCGCAGACACTGGTCGGTACTACATACCGCTTACCCAGGAATAGAGGAATTCAAAAATCCAGTAATGATGTGCTCTAAGAGATCTCCTAATGTCCGTGACCGTGTTATCAGAGCAGACATTGGTAGTCTCACAACAACATCTAGACAAACTTTCCTACAGACCAAACGCAACGGGACTTTCCCATGTCTTCATTGCTCGTGCTGTTCCAGCATTATTAAGGGAGACACAATCCAGCACCCTCATACCAACAAGACCTTTCCAGCTAGAGGCTTCTTCACTTGTAACTCGAACTTTGTGGTTTATCTAATTAAGTGCCCATGCAGTTTGACCTATGTGGGAGAAACCACCCAACACATCAGGGACCGTATATGTAGTCATAAGTCCACAATTAGGTGCAAGAAGATATGGCTACCCCTTCCAGATCATTTAATTAAATTTAACCACAATATTTCCCAATTAAGATTCCAAATCATAGAACAGGTTTCTAGGCCTAGGAGGGGTGGCAACCATATACACCTACTCAAACAAAGGGAGTCATACTGGATTCATACATTGGAGACTCTGGCACCTAAAGGCCTGAATAGGGAATTCGACCTATTATGCTGAAAATAAATATATCGATTGTCAATTCTCTTACTCTTTTGTTTTCTATCATTAATACTATACATTTATCTCTTTCTCAGGCACGATAGAAAAAGATTTATATTCAAGATCCAGTGTGCGACCAGATACAGGTACCATAGAACCGGTTCACAATCTACCCCTTCTTTTTTGCTTTATCAATATTTTCTGTTCCATACTTTACTTTTATATTACAATCCGCCCCCCTTCCCCCTTTCTCATTAAATAATGATACATCCCCTGTATAATATAACTCACTATTTTCTCCGTCCAATAGCGATAGCTATATATCACTTTTCCGTGCATACTTTGGTTCAGACTTGTGGGAATATCCAACGCTATATATAACTTCATTATTATATAAACATTCATTCCACATGGATTCTATTATCTAGATTCTATTATCTTGGTAAAACTAATGACATCCTTACATCTACGTTCCCCCAGTTTAAGGAGGTTGGCATTAGGAAGGTGAAACTTACGAGTGCAGCACTAGACCCAATTAGCAACGGGGACGGCTTGCGTTCCACAGAGCGACGGCATCCCCATTGCGCATGCGTCAGAACAGTCTTGCGTTCCAAATACCGGATATCCGGTATGAGACCCAGACCTCATAAACGGGTGCTCTCGTTAGCACTTTACACACTCTGAGCATCAGGCTGACGCCATCTACTCGGTTCATTTCTTGGAAACTAAATGCAGGTGCGCTATTGTCATTATACAACATATAACTTGGTATGTCCGCTACCTCGGTATCCTATATAAATTTCTTCA
Organism: Rhinoderma darwinii; assembly: GCF_050947455.1. Classification (NCBI taxonomy): domain Eukaryota; kingdom Metazoa; phylum Chordata; class Amphibia; order Anura; family Rhinodermatidae; genus Rhinoderma; species Rhinoderma darwinii. The sequence continues at coordinate 273,955,082 of NC_134690.1, read as the reverse complement.
GTCTGCTTTCTATTATCACCATTTTTTCCAGCCGGTATTTTATGGTATGGTCCTGAGAGGTATCTTGTTAATACCTCCCTTACTAGTATTTACATGTATACCCTTAACATATTGATGTGATATGTCTTAATATATGTTCTTCTATATATTGTTCTTTACATATCCCGATGCAAGAAGCTTAAAACGTGAATAAACCTGTGATTGTAAAAGTACATGATTACAATGATCACATATGAATGTCATTGAAAAATATTTCCCTTTCTTTATAAGTGATTTATTCAATTCACATATGTATCCATTGATTCTATCTACTGGGATCAGTTGTCTAAATCTAGATTTGAGAAATACCATTGTCATAAATCTTTGAATTTATTTGTTTTTTTGTTGTCCAATTGAAAATACTAGATAGGTTATGTTATTATTTGCTTTTCCCATAGCGATTGTGAGAAAGGCCTTGGATAGGCCGAAACGTCAAAAGAAACGCTTATCGCTTGCAATACATGAATTTTGCTTTGTACAAATTATCTATGTTGGAATGAATGAAAATAAATAATTCTTCCACGAAAATTCTATACAATCGAATATCTTTGGAGTGTGTTTGGGTCTTCTTTATATTCATAGAAGAGTCAACAGAGTTTGGTACTGGAGATGGGCAGTGACATTATCAGCCGTCCCAAAATAATCCTAAACATTCACTCTACTCTTTATCTACTGACTTCTGACATTGCTGCTAATTTTGTTTCCAGCAGTATAATAGACCTATCATTCTGTCTTAAAGGGGATTTTTCCGGGTTTACAAAATGAATGTCTCATGCTTCAGAAAGACCATCAAGATGAGTTCGGTGGGCGTCCAACTCCCTGCACCACCGCCGATCAGCTGTTTACGAGCACTGCAGGCTGTTCATTGTTTACATTGCTCAGTATACTTGCACGCTGTACATTTAGTTGCAGCTGTGCTGTGTATTGCAGCTTTGTCCCACAAATGAATAGGACAAAGCTGCAATACCCAGGACAGCCACTACTAAATGTATGGGGTTCAGGTGTATGGGGATATGCAAATAATGAAGAGGCCACTTCAAAAAGCTGATCGTCAGGGGAGCAGAGAGCGGACACCCACTGATTTGAAATTGATGGCCTAACCTAAAGATAGGCCATCAATATTGTAATCCAGGAAAACCACCCAATCTATTTTGGGCCTAAAGGACCAAGCAATTTTTTTTATTAATCGTCGCATTACTAAAGACATAGCATTTTGAGTTTTCAGTCGATGTAGCCGTATAATGATGTATTTTTTGAGGAACGAAGTGTATTTTTCAATGGCACCATTTTGGGGTACATATAAATTATTGATTGGCTTTTATTAATTTTTTGGGGAGGAAAAGCTAAAAAAAAAAAACAGCAATTTCGCTATTGTTTTCCTGCTGTTTATCGTGTGGTAAACATAGCATTTAAAACTTATTCTATGGGTCAGTATAAATGCGACCAAACCAAATATCAATAGTTTATTTTATGTTTTATTACTTTTGCACAATGAAAACCTGTTTTATGGAAGAGAAAAACATTCTTGTGTTGCTGTCTTCTGCAATTCATAACTTTTTTTTATTTTTTTGTTGACATAACAATATGAAGCATGAGTTGTTGATTTTATTGGTACCATTTTGGGGTACATATACTCTTAATGATTAACTTTTATTGTTTTTGGGGGGGGGGTATAAAAAAATACAGCAATTCCGCCATTGTTTTTTCATTTTAACTTAAAGGCTATGTACACTTTTCAAAGGCAATTTTTTTGGGGGTTTTTATAGAAAGGTGTATCAGTGTGTTTGGTGCGACTTTACAAATCTTTTATTAAAGATTAATTAACTTTTTTATATACAGCTGCTCTGTATTCTCTAGACCGAGCAGCTGTATCTAGCGCTATTAATTGAATCTGTCAGTCCCACGGACCCAAGGGTGGGGATCTGGTCGGTTTGCCCTGGTTCTCCTGAACCGGTTGTAAAAATGACAGCCAGTTCGGAGAACCGGGGTGAAGCGGGAACCTGGAAATGGTCTCCTGCATTAAAATTTATCCGTGTCCTTAGGACACGGATACAATTGATTTGGCTAGCGCTGCCCTGGTGAGGCACAGGTTGCCTCGTCATTTGGTGCTTTCGCAATGAAGCAGTCTGTGTGATGACGTCATCGCAACTCTGCGTCATTCCATTGTATGAGGCCTGCCGTCGCTGGATGATGGCGGGGGAACAGGGGCAGGTGAGCATATAATGTATTTTTTTTATTTTATAGTGGGCAGTATTGGGTGCCTTTTCTACAGGGGACTACATAGGGGGCCCTAGCTACAAGGGACGCCAAAGGGGGCCCTATCTACAGGGGACTATATAGGGGGCCCTATCTACAGGGATTCTATAGGGAGCCCTATCTACAGGGAACTAAGTAGGGGGCCCTATCTACAGGAGACTATAAAGCGGCTCTATCTACAATGGACTATATAGGGGCCCTATCTACAGGGGACTATATAGAGGGCCCTATCTACAGAGGCCTATATAGGGGACCCTAACTACAGGGCACTATAAAGGGTGCCCTATATACAGGGTACTATATAGGGGGCCTTATATACAGGGTATTATATAAGGGGCCCTATCTACAGGGGATGCTGCAGAAGGCAGTCTCTACAGGGGACTATATAAGGGGTCCTATTTTCAGGGGACTATATAGTGGGCTCTATTTACAGGGGACTATATAGGGGTCATATCTACAGGGGACTCTACAGGGGGCCCTATCTACAGGGGACTCTATGGTGGCCAATCTACAGGGGAATATGGGGGCCTTATCTACAGGGGACTCTACAGGGTGTCCTATCTGCAGAGAACTCTACAGGAGGCACTATCTACGGAAGGCACTATTTACAGCCTGTAGACTACAGGGGGCACTATCTACAGGGGGCAGTATAGGGCCACTATATCCTGGGGGCACTATCTACAGGGGACTATATGGGGGCACTATCTACATAGGACTCTATTGGGGCACTATCTACAGGGGCTCTATGGGGACACTATCTACAGAGGGCTCTATGGGAAGCACTATCTACAGAGGACTCTATGAGGGGCACTATCTACAGAGGGCTCTATGAGGGGCACTATCTGCAGCGAGATGATGAGTGTATCATTCTTTTTTTGTGAAACAGCAATTCCCAGCATATCCTTACTATTGTTCAGGCTATAATGGGAGCTGCAGTTTTATGCCGTACAAACATAGATGGCAGGGGTTAAGCTGAATTTGCAAATTATCTATGTTAAGCTCTATTTGTGCCTGTGCTGTATATATGTACTGAGCTTTGTTCTGGTGCTGTATATATGTACTGAGCTTTGTTATGGTGCTGTATATATGTACTGAGCTTGGTACTGAAGTTATATACATAATAGCAACCAAGCTCAATACATACCATATATACAGCACCAAAGAGAAGCTCAGTACATATATACAACTCCAGAACCAAGCTCAGCATATAAATACAGCACCAGAGCAAAGCTAAGTACATACATACAGCACCACAACAAAGATCAGTACATAAATACAGCACCAAAACTAGGCTCAAAACATATATACATGTACTGAGCTTGCTTTTGGTGCTGTATTTATATGCTGAGCTTGGTTCTGGAGTTGTATATATGTACTGAGCTTCTCTATGTATATATGTATTGAGCTTGCTCCTAGAGTTATATATTTGTACTAAGCTTTGTTCTGGTGTTGTATATATGTATTGAGCTTGGTTCTGGTGCTGTATTTATGTACTGAGCTTGCTTCTGGAGCTGTATTTATATGCTAAGCTTGGTTTCGTTGTTGTATATATGTACTGAGCTTTGTACTGGTGCTGTATATATGTAATGAGCTTAATTCTGGTACTGTATTCATGTATTGAGCTTTGTTCTGGCACTGCATATATGTACTAAGCTTGGTTCTGGTGTTGTATCTATGTACTGAGCTTGGTTCTGGCATTGTATATATGTACTGAGTTTGGTTCTGGGGCTGTATTTATGTACTGAGCTTGGTTCTGGTGTTGTATTTATGTACTGAGCTTGGTTGTGGCTGTGGCTGTGGCACCGTATCTATGCATTAGCCGGGAGATTTGTTGTGGCTTACTGCGCTCACCGCACTGTCCTCCACCCTTCTCACAGTGCACAGCCTAACTAAATGGGCTGAGCATGCTTAGAATATTGATTGTGTACATATAGGTCTATACGTAAAGGGTGAGTTTAATATAATAAGTGTGGGTAGGTAGGTAGGTAGGTAGGTATGTATGCTTATGTAATTAGATACATAGTGTGGAAATCCACTTAAACATTCTGGACAGGGAATTTCCTTATTTAGAGTCCACTTTAAAGGGGCTCCCAGCCAGTAAAAATTGATTGCCTATCCTCAGGATAGGCCATCAATAGCTGATGAGTCGGGGTCCGACTCCCGGCACCCCCGCCGATCAGCTGTTTCGAAGGGGGTGAAGCGCAGCAAAACTCTGAGGAGGCCGTGGCGTGCACACCTTCAGTCAGTTAATCGGTGGGAGTGTCGGGAGTTGGACACCCACTGATGTGATATTGATGATCTATCCTACTGATAGGCCATCAATATAAAAGTCCCGGAGAACTACTTTTAGGTATATAGGATTAGAAAATATAGTTGGAATTTAATTAACAATAGGCTCAAGGAACGTAATCAGAGAGTTGTGGTCAATGATTTTTACTCGGAATGGTCCCCGGTTATAAGTGGTGTACCCCAGGGTTCCGTGCTGGGACCGCTGTTATCCAACTTCTTAATTAGTGATATAGAGGATGGGATTAATGCACTATTTCTATTTTGCAGATGACACCAAGCTATGTAGTGAAGTTCAGTTTATGGAAGGTGTTCATAAATTAAAAGCCAACTTGAACACGCAGTGTTTGGACATCCACTTGGCAAAGGAGGTTTAATGTGGATAAATTTAAAGTTATTCATCTGGGTGCTAAAAATTTGCATGCACCATATATCCTATAGAACGTCACTGGTTGCGAAAGATCTATGTGTACTTTATAGACTAAATAACAGCATGCAATGTCAATCATTTGCTTCTAAGGCCAGCAGGATACTGTCATATATGAAAAGAAGCACAGATTTGCGGGACAGGTACATAATTTTACCACTGTACAAAGCACTAGTACAGCCTGATCCAGAATTTGCAGTTCAGTTCTGGACACCAGTTTATAGAATGTATGCTCTGGAGTTGGAAAACATACAATGAAGAGCTACAAAACTAATAAGGGGCATGGAGAATCTAAGCTATGAGGAAAGATTAAAATAACATTTATTTATTCTATAAAAGAGACGTCTAAGGGGGAACATGATTAACTCCTTTACGACGAAGGACGGATATATCCGTCCTGTGCAGGAGTTAGTTCCCGCAAAAGGACAAATATATCCGTCCTCTGATCGCGTGGGTACATGGGCAGTGGCAGGAGGATGAATGTTATACACAGCCTGGCTCCTGCCGGAATCGAAGCGCGCCCCGATTCCGGAAGTTTAACCCATTAAATGCCACTGTAAATAGTGACAGCGACATCTAATGTGTTTGACAGAGAGAGGGAGCTCCCTTTGTCACACCATCGGCGCCCCCGCAAAGAAATCGCGGGGCGCCGTCGGGCTTCCATGGCAGCCGGAGGCCTGTTAGGCCCCCAGGTCTGCCTTCAGCATGTGCCTGTTAGGCCATGCTGGAGGCTGTAAAAGATCTGCCAGGCACAACTTCTGTGTATACGCCCATAGGTAATCAGTCTGCACCTGAGTCTATGTCTCTGAGACTGACTCCATCTTCCACCACTCAGGAAGGCAGGCTTAGCAGTGGGAGAGCCTATCGCAGCCTGGCCAGACGGACCTAGCTCCCGCCCTCTGTCTATTTATACCTTATTGCTTGTCTATTTATACCTTATATATTGCTTGTGATTCTTCTCGTGTGGTTTCCTGGCCCAGCTACAGCTCCTAACTATTTGATCCTGCTCCATACTGACCCTGGCTTACTGACTACTCTCCTGCTTTGTGTTTGGTACCTCGTGCACTCCTGGTTTGACTCGGCTCGTTCACCACTCTTGTTGCTCACGGTGTTGCCGTGGGCAACTGCCCCATTTCCCTTGCTTTGTGTACCCTTGTCTGTTTGTCTCGTGCACTTACTGAGCGTAGGGACCGCCGCCCAGATGTACCCCGTCGCCTAGGGCGGGTCGTTGCAAGTAGGCAGGGACAGAGTGGCGGGTAGATTAGGGCTCACTTGTCCGTTTCCCTACCCCCTTCATTACAGAGGCATTATATATGCGGTCAGCAGATCGCATAGTGAAGTCCCCAGGTGGGACTAAAAAAAAAAAATGTAAAGCAGTCAAAATAAAATAAAACGACACATTAATTAAACCGCCGGATGAACGGCGTCCAACAAAAACAACGGAAAAATTCTGTCTTTTCTCTCATTCTCCCCATAAAAAATAAAATGAACGTTAATCTATAAGTCCTATGTACGCCAAAATAGTACTAATGAAAACTACACCTTGGCCCACAAAAATCAACCACATACGGACACATTGACCGAAAAATAAAAAACTTACGGCTCTTGGAATGCGGCGATGCAAAAACAAGTAATTTTTTTCTAAAAGAGTTTTTATTGTGCAAACGTTGGAAAACATATAAAACCTTTACATATTTGATATCCCCTTAATCGTGCCGACCCATACAATAAATTTAACATGTTATTTACGCTGCATAGTAAACGGCGTAAATTTATAACGTGAAAATCAATGCTGGCATAGCTGCTTATTTTCAATTCTCTCCTAAAATAAAGTTAATAAAAGTTAATCGATATATTATAAGCATCTAAAAATGGTGCAATTACAAAATACAACTCGTCCCGCAAAAAACAAGCCCTTATACGGCTATGTCGACGGAATAAAAGTTACGACTCTTGGAATGCGACCGTGAAAAAACAAAAAATAATCCTTGGTCATTAACGCGCAAAATGGTCTGGTCATTAAGGGGTTAACTTGCATAAGTATGTAAAGGCCCATACAAAAATATGGTTAAAGCTGTTCCATGTAAAATCTCCTCAAAACACAAGGGGACATTCCCTCTGTCTAGAGACAAAATGGTTTAATCTGAAGAGAGAACAAGCCTTCTTTACTTTAAGGCCTAGTTCACACAGAGTTTTTTGCAGGAGGAAAAAACTCCTGAAGGAATTTTGAGGCAGATTTTGAACTGCCTGCACTCTCTTTGCCTTGTTTTTGGTGGCGTTTTTCACGGCATATTTTGCCCACGGCCATTGAGGGCCGCAGACAAAAAACACAGCGAAAACCGGTTTCTCTGCCTCCAATCGATGTCAATGGGAGATCAGAGACGGCAAAGCCTGGAGAAAGGGCATGACGCTTCTTTTTCCCGCAAGCGTTTTTTAATTACTCATTAAAGGGTCATGGGCGGTGCCGATATCCTGAAGAGTCACATAGTCCTGCAACTACCAGTCTGCTCCAACTTTCTCGGATGCGTCATTGCCTTGTGCTACTTCGGCACGCACCGCGCAGCGAGGTGTACTCTGCCCGGCTGCACCGCGCATGCCAATACAAGGCAACAGCAGATCCGCAAGAGTTGGAGGAGGCTGCTAGTGATGTAGAACATCCCGGGAGATGTCAAAATCTGGGGGGCACCATTTCAATTATTGCCTCAGGCAGCAGAAAAGCTAGAATCGGCCCTGCGGACAGTGGTGAACACAAGCACCAACATTACAATAACTGCTGCCCTCAGGTGTTTAAAACCACATATTTCGAGATTTATTGCTGTGTACTCTGCAATGATGAGAAGGAGCACTGCAGAAAGGAAGTATAGTATAGTGCTTGTTGGCTGAGCCACAGCTAATCATCTCTAGACTTGTTTTCTGCACTGATGCCTCGCTCATTAGCGCACATCTCTGGCACCGCAGAGGAAAAGGAGAACCAGTACCTGCCCAGTCTGCATGTACAAATCAAACCCAACGCAGGTTGGCTGAGTATCAGCTCTTTCAATTGCCCCCTAAGCACAGCTTCAGTCTGGCTGCCGTAGACAAGGAGACTCCAGCCTCTGCCAGGTATGTTGCTGATGGCTGTAGTGCCAGCAGGTTTATTTCTTTATCTGCTTCAGCTTCATGTAAGCTGCAAGAAGCCTTCTACAATGAGAGGGGTAGGGGGTACATAAGTGAGTGTAAGGGCTTATTTACACGAGCGTGTTAAACGTCCGTGGGACGGCCGTAGAAACAGCGGCCGTCCCACGGACCTATGTAATTCTATGTGGCCGTTCACACGGCCATTGTTTCAATGGACCGTGTGAAGGCTCCGTGCGAAAATAGGACATGTCCGTTCTTTTCGCACATCACGCATCCCTCCATAGACTCTCAACTATGGGGGATGCGTGACATCGCGTCCCGCAGCGCTGAGCACGGATGCACCTCGGACGTGATAAATGGCAGTTTTCCATGTCCAAGATGCGGTGCGTTTGTGTGAATAAGGCCTTAAGGACATGAGTGATACACACAGTATCTGCAAGCAACCTGCTTGCAGTGGTAAGGGGGTCCAGATACTGTCGAGGGGGGAGCTATAGGGTTATTCCCTTCTTTTGACCTTCCTGACAGAGCCTCATTTTTCAAGTCTGACATGTTTCAATTTATGTGGTAATAACTTCGGAATGCTTTCTCCTATCCAAGCGATTCTGAGATTGTTTTCTTGTGACGCATTGGACTTTACGTTACAGGCAAAATGTTCTCGATACATTCAGTATTTAATTGTGAAAAACACCAAAATGTAGTGAAAAATTGCAAAAATTAGCATTTTTCTAAATTTAAATGTATCTGCTTGTAAGACAGGCAGTTATACCACACAAAATTGTTGCTAATTAACATCCCCAATATGTCTACTTTAGATCGGCATTGTTTTTTTAATAGCGTTTTATTTTTCAAGGACGTTACAAGGCTTAGAACTTTAACTGCAATTTCTCACATTTTCAAGAAAATGTCAAAAGGCTATTTTTGCAGGGGCCAGTTCAGTTGTGAAGTGGCTTTGAGGGCTTTATATATTAGAAACCCCGAATAAGTCACTCCATTTTAAAAACTTCACCCCTCAAAGTATTCAAAACTGCATTTGCACAGAAGGTTTTACCAGAGAAATGCAACTCAATGTGTATTGATTGCCCAGAGTCTGCAGTTTATAGAAATATCCCACATGTGGCCCTAGTGTTCTAATGGACTGAAGCACCTGCCTCAGAAGCAAAGGAGTACCTAGTGGATCTTGGGGCCTCCTTTTTATTAGAAAATATTTTAGGCACCATGTCAGGTTTGGAGGACTCTTGCGGTGCCAAAACAGTGGAAATCCCCCAAAAGTGACCCCATTTGGGAAACTAGACCCCTCAATGAAATTATCTAAGCGTATAGTGAGCATTTTGACCCCACAGGTTTATTGCAGAAATTATTGGAAGTAGGCCATGAAAATGAAAATCTACATTCTTTCAAAGAAAATGTAGGTTTAGCTAATTTTTTCTCATTTCCACAAGGACTAAAGGAGAAAAATCAATTTCTCCCGATTCAAACAATACCCCACATGTGGTCCTAAATGGCTGTTTGAACACTCGGCGGGGCTTAGATGGGAAAGAGTGCCATTTAGCTTTTGGAGCTCAAATTTAGCAGGAATGGTTTGCGAAGGCCATGTCACATTTGCAAAGCCCCCGAGGGGACAAAACAGTGGAAACCTCCCACAATTGACACCATTTTGGAAACTACACTCCATTCATCTACGGGTGTAGTGAGCATTTTGACCCCACAGGCGTTTTATAGATTTTATTAGAATTGGGCAGTGAAAATAAAAAAAATCCTTTTTCTTCAATAACACGTAGCTGTAGCTCAATATTTTTTATTTTCTCAATAAATAAAGGAAAATAACAACCACAACTTTTGTAAAGCAATTTCTCCTGAGTATGACAATACCCGATATGTGGTCATAAACTGCTGTTTGGGCTCACAGTAAGGCTCAGAAGGGAAGGAGTGCCATTTGGCTTTTGCAGTACAGATTTTGCTGGATTGGTTTCTGGTTGCTATGTCGATAGGAAATAGAAAACACAGCGCCACATAGTGTAGATTACCCGGGCAATAGAGGTACAATATCCAAAAATCCAAATAGGTGCTCACCTAGGATAAGAGGACAGCGGACAGTTGAGAGAATAGTTGCTGCTGCTGCCAGGACTCAGTGCCGGTGTTCCAAGGAAAACCGCAGAAGATATGCTGATGTACAGAAAAAACAGAGTCTCCAAGGGCGCTGCTGCACTAGGAAGGCAATAGGCATGAAAGGTATATAATATACAAGATGATTTATTGAAAACAAAGGCTACGCGTTTCAATGCCGCACCGGCATCTTCATCAGGCCATAAAAGAAGCATATCAACTGCACTGTTTAAATACACACTGAACTCTGAAAAAACCCGCCAATGTGACCGGGGTCAAAGTGCTCAGATGACGTCACAAATGAAAGGAATGCAACCATTCACACGAGGCAGTAGATCGTATAATCAGCGGTCAGGACCTTGGACAGCAGCATTGCAAAACATACGCAACTGAATCAAAGAAAACACATAGCGAAAAGAACAATGGTACATAGTGCAGAAAATTGCAAATGGATATTAAATATTATTAAAATACTCTATTATGTCGGAGCAGTATAAATAAGAAAACTGAAAAAAGAAAGATCCAAATATACAAAAAAAAATATATATACGGCAATAAAATTACTTGGAAATAAAAACATCCAAAGGGATGTTAAAAAGACAGCATCTAAATAGATGTAGAAGAAACAGAAGAATAATATTAGAAACATCTAAACGTATGCTGAAAGTAATAGCATCCAAAAGTAACATCAATATGGATGCTAAAGTGACAGCGCACGTATGAATATAAAGACGGGCATCAATTTAAATATGTACTCAGAAAGAGATAACAAAATATAATACAATAAGATACCATTATGAAAAAATAATATATAATTATATGGATACAATTATATAGGTACAATACAGTAAGTAATTAAATAAACTGTCAATATAAAAACAAGATAAAAGAGAAGCAGGAGCGTGTAAACCAGTAAACATTTAAACACGTATACGGTTAGACAATCAAATAACTAGGTAAGGTAGATATTAAAAATGAGGAATACGGAGTAAAAATTAGGATATCGGGAAGATGACGTAGCGGAAAGGGAGTAACAGTTATAATCTCTATGTAATTGCCAAAAGGCCGCTAAATCGGAATAACCTGAATTATGAACTAAACGAATTAAAAGGAGTGCATGGAGCTAGGAACTGCAAAACAATGGCAAATGAGAGGAAAAAAGGACTCAATCGAACGAGCAAAGAAATTACTGTTGGATCGATAAACATTATTGTGATATCAATAATCAGTATTACTCTAGGGAAGATTCAGAGAGATCATTCAAACCATATGGTTGGAGAGTCCTCAGTTTGAAAATCCAATAATTTTCACGTTGCTTGAGCTTGCTAAATCTATTGGCAGTATTTAGTGGAATCTGTTCGATGGGTGTGACTGTTATTTCATTAAAAAGATTATTATGAGTAGAGGCAGTGACGGGAAACACTATGTTTCATGAAACCAGAAGTTACATTGAACCTATGGCTTTATCATTTATCATCTATATGCTTGAATGCCCCTGTCATCTACAATACATTGGCCGTACTACACAATGCCTACGAACCAGAGTTAATAGCCATAGGTTCAATGTAACTGTTACTCCCTTTCCGCTACGTCATCTTCCCGATATCCTAATTTTTACTCCGTATTCCTCATTTTTAATATCTACCTTACCTAGTTATTTGATTGTCTAACCGTATACGTGTTTAAATGTTTACTGGTTTACACGCTCCTGCTTCTCTTTTATCTTGTTTTTATATTGACAGTTTATTTAATTACTTACTGTATTGTACCTATATAATTGTATCCATATAATTGTATATTATTTTTTCATAATGGTATCTTATTGTATTATATTTTGTTATCTCTTTCTGAGTACATATTTAAATTGATGCCCGTCTTTATATTCATACGTGCGCTGTCACTTTAGCATCCATATTGATGTTACTTTTGGATGCTATTACTTTCAGCATGCGTTTAGATGTTTCTAATATTATTCTTCTGTTTCTTCTACATCTATTTAGATGCTGTCTTTTTAACATCCCTTTGGTTGTTTTTATTTCCAAGTAATTTTATTGCCGTATATATATATATTTTGTATATTTGGATCTTTCTTTTTTCAGTTTTCTTATGTATACTGCTCCGACATAATAGAGTATTTTAATAATATTTAATATCCATTTGCAATTTTCTGCACTATGTACCATTGTTCTTTTCGCTATGTGTTTTCTTTGATTCAGTTGCGTATGTTTTGCAATGCTGCTGTCTAAGGTCCTGACCGCTGATTATACGATCTACTGCCTCGTGTGAATGGTTGCATTCCTTTCATTTGTGACGTCATCTGAGCACTTTGACCCCGGTCACATTGGCGGGTTTTTTCAGAGTTCAGTGTGTATTTAAACAGTGCAGTTGATATGCTTCTTTTATGGCCTGATGAAGATGCCGGTGCGGCATTGAAACGCGTAGCCTTTGTTTTCAATAAATCATCTTGTATATTACATACCTTTCATGCCTATTGCCTTCCTAGTGCAGCAGCGCCCTTGGAGACTCTGTTTTTTCTGTACATCAGCATGGTTGCTATGTCGCATTTGCAAAGCCCCTGTGGGACTAAAACAGTGGAAACCCCCCAAAAGTGACCCCATTTTGGAAACTACACCCCTCAAGGTATTCACCTAGGGGTGTAGTGAGCATTTTGACCCCACAGATATTTCATAGATTTTATTAGGATTGGGCAGTAAAAATAAAAAAAATCCTTTTTCTTCAATAAGACGTAGCTTTAGCTCAAATTTTTTCATTTTCTCAATAAATAAAGGAAAAATAGAACCACAACATTTGTAAAGCAATTGCTCCTGTGTACGGCAATACCCGATATATGGTCATAAACTGCTGTTAAGGAGCGCCATTTGGCTTTTGGAGTGCAGATTTTGCTGTATTGGTTTTTGGGCACTATGTTGCATTTGCAAAGCCCCTGTTGGACCAAACCAGTGGAAACCCCCACAAATGACTCAATTTTGGAAACTACACCCCTCAAGATATTCACCTAGAATTTTAACCCCTCAGGTGTTTTGCAGAAATTAGTGTGCAATCGATGTTGCAGAGTGAAAATGGTATTTTTTCCATAGATATGCCAATATGTGGTGCCCAGTTGTGCCACCATAACAAGACAGCTCTCTAATTATTATGCTGTGTTTCCTGATTTTAGAAACACCCTACATGTGGCCCAAATATTTTGCCTGGACTATCGACAGGGCTCAGGAGTGAGAGAGTACCATGCAAAATTGAGGACTAATTTGGCAACTTACACAGTATTGGTTCACAATTGCAGAGGCTCTGATGTGAAATAATAAAAGAAACCACTGAGAAGTGACCTCATTTTGGAAACTACACCCCTCAAGGCATTTATTAAGGGGTGTAGTGAGCATTTTCAACCCACAGGTCTTTTCCACAAATGACTGTGCTGCAGATGGTGCTAAGTAAAAATTAAATTTTTTCCCTAGATGTGACATTTCAGTGGGAAATATGTCGTGCCCAGCTTATGCAACTGGAGACACACACCCCAAAAATTGTTAAAAGGTTTCTCCCAGGCATGGCGATGCCATATATGTGGAAGTAAACTGATGTAAACTGATGTTTGGGCACGCTGTAGGGCTCAGAAGGGAGGGAGCACCATTTGGCTTTTGGAGCGTGAATTTTTCTTGGTAATAGTTTTGTTTGGAGTTTTGCTGGTATTTCAGTTTATAATGTGGGGCATATGTAAGCTGGGCAGAGTACATCAGGGGCATAGTCAGGTGGTATAATAATGGGGTTAACAATAAAATAATCCATAAATATTTGTTACGCTGTGAAGCAATCCTTTCTGCACAGGCCGGTGTCGCACTGATAAATGGCACCTTTGCAGTTTGAGGAATTTAGCTGGGAAGCGTTGTCCTGGTATAATACGGGCACCCTCGCTTCCAGCAGATATATTTGAGTCCTCCCCTTCCTGGTTCCCTAATTTTAGGGCCTTGATAAATCGCCACTTGAAACAGAAGAAATGTTCCCCTCGGGCCGACACAACTGCATATTTGTCGTTCCTGACTTATTGGAGCCTTAACTAATTTTATTTTTTCATAGATATAGTGGTATGAGGGCTGTTTTTTGGTGGGACGATCAGTAGTTATTATTGGTACCATTTTGGGGTACATGCGACTTTTTGACCACTTGGTATCCTTTTTTTTGGGAGACAAGGTAATCAAAAAACAGCAATTCTGCCATAGTTTTTTCATTTTTTTTATACAGCATTCACCACTCGTCATAAACTACATGTTACCTTCATTCTGCGGGTCAGTACGATTCCAGCGATACCAAATTTATAGAACTTTTTAATGTTTTACAACTTTTTGCACAATAAAATTACTTTTGTAAAAAAAATTACTTTTTCTGTCACCAAGTTGTAAGAGCCATAACTTTTTTTTATCGATGGAGCTGTATGAGGGCTTGTTTTTTTGTGAGACGAGCTATAGTTTTTATAGGTACCATTTTAGGATACATGCGACTTTTTGATCACTTTTTATTTCAATTTTTGGAAGACAAAGTGACCAAAAAAAAAGCAATTCTGGTATTATTTTTTAGGTCGCTTTTTACGGCGTTCACTACGAGGGACAAATAACATAATATTTTTATAGTTCAGGTCGTTATGGACGCGCCGATTTCAAATATGTATGGTTTTATTATTTTCAATAATAAATAACTTGATAAGGGAAAAAGGGCGATAGTGTTTTATGTTATTACTTGAAACTTTTATTTTATTTTTTACAACTTTCTTTTTACACTTTAGTGCCACTAGGGGACTGAAGGTTCAACTGTTTGATTGATTTTCTAATATATTTCACTACCTATGTAGTGCAATGTATTAGAACTGTCAGTTAT
This sequence comes from Rhinoderma darwinii, assembly GCF_050947455.1. NCBI lineage: Eukaryota > Metazoa > Chordata > Amphibia > Anura > Rhinodermatidae > Rhinoderma > Rhinoderma darwinii. The sequence continues at coordinate 273,939,970 of NC_134690.1, read as the reverse complement.
TCACTGACAGCAAGCCGATCAGGCTCCGGCCGGGACCTAATCGGATTCCGTAATGGCAGACAGGAGGCCATTGTTAGGCCTCCTGTTGCCATAGTAGCAGTTGGCAGCCTTACCATCGTATTGCAGGCTGCCGATTTGCTACAAACCACTTTGATGCAGCGATCGCATTGGATCGCTGCATCGAAGGGTTTAATGGCAGGAATCTGAGCTATCTCCAGATCCTGACGATACATCGGGGTGTCCGACAGCGCTGTATATATACGGCGGATGTTGGGAAGAGGTTAAAAGGGTGAGCATCAAGTTATGTTTAACTTGAGCCATAGATGGGAAGAGCTTTGTAAAAGGAGCGTGGCTTCATGTGCACATGGACGGGGCTTAGTGGTGGAGGGGGCATCTCAGGTATAGATGCCTATGTACTGCCAGAATCCTGTATGCCAGTGCCCAAGTATCAGCAGTCTACAAAAGAAAGCTGGTAAATACAGCAATGTGAGTGAAGCGTTGGATTGATTTTTGTAGTGCGACTGGTTAATAGTGTTAACAATGTATGTCAATTGTATAAGTGAAATATGCAATTTGTGTGAGTTTTGTGTGTCTTTCTAATGTATTAGTGGCTTTTGTGTGCGTGTTGTTTTCATGACCTGCCTAAGTAGAGTCGTGTGTTAGTGAACCTTCCCTTATCTCTTCCTCCCCCTCAACCCCCCCTTTAGAAAAGACACGTGACACCGAGGTTGGATGTGAAATGGCCACAGCAGCCGTTTATTAATTTCACAGTTTTATAAAAACAATTTAAATCCGAAACGTTCGGATAACTAATTAGGAATCCACCAGAGAATTCCTCCTAATAATTCACATGACCCAACATGGGTCAGAATCATAGATAACAATTTAACGTTAACATTAATCCGAGCAGGGGAAGTCCTTGAAGCCATTTTAGATATTCCTTTTTGACACACCCCGAGTTAGCCATCTGCAACCACCACCAACCAATTACCTCCAGCCGTAAACCAGCTCAGAGGCACCGCTCACCTCTGCAGATGGCTCCAACCACCAGAAGACCACTTCAAAGGGATAACACCCGATGAAGCCTTCAAGTGATATACCTTCCACCATAAGACCACTTCAAAGGGATAACACCCGATGAAGTCTTCAACCATGTACCTTTTTTGGGGGACGCATACCCCCGATGCGACCCCCCCACAATTTTGTACTGACTGACCTCAAGGACTCCCCCCGCAAGCTGCCATGACACCAGGACCTACTCCGAATGAAAAGAAAAAACATGTTAAATAAGCACACAATAAAATTACAACACTCATAGACGGACTTAATAAAGACCACAAGGGCTAACGAACAAATGGGCGGGAGGGTGGGAGCTTGCTCAAGTGTGTGTTACTCCTCCCGCTGCTTCCGGCTCAGTGCCGAAAACAGCGGGAAGCTCCGTAACGGCCCCTAACTCCTCCCTGCCACTCCTCCACCTCCTCCTAACTCTCCCTCAATACTTAACCCATTCCCTCCTAGGTCTGTCATGGAGGATTCCCTCCTAAGCCCTGCAGGCTGCGTCCAGCCTCTTCTTGACCTGCCTAAGTAGAGTCGTGTGTTAGTGAACCTTCCCTTATCTCTTCCTCCCCCTCAACCCCCCCTTTAGAAAAGACACGTGACACCGAGGTTGGATGTGAAATGGCCACAGCAGCCGTTTATTCATTTCACAGTTTTATAAAAACAATTTAAATCCGAAACGTTCGGATAACTAATTAGGAATCCACCAGAGAATTCCTCCTAATAATTCACATGACCCAACATGGGTCAGAATCATAGATAACAATTTAACGTTAACATTAATCCGAGCAGGGGAAGTCCTTGAAGCCATTTTAGATATTCCTTTTTGACACACCCCGAGTTAGCCATCTGCAACCACCACCAACCATTTACCTCCAGCCGTAAACCAGCTCAGAGGCACCGCTCACCTCTGCAGATGGCTCCAACCACCAGAAGACCACTTCAAAGGGATAACACCCGATGAAGCCTTCAAGTGATATACCTTCCACCAGAAGACCACTTCAAAGGGATAACACCCGATGAAGTCTTCAACCATGTACCTTTTTTGGGGGACGCATACCCCCGATGCGACCCCCCCACCATTTTGTACTGACTGACCTCAAGGACTCCCCCCGCCACAGCGAAACAGGCCTTGACCACCTTAAGCCTGTGAGTTCCACCACACCAACACCGCCCTTTCAATTCCCTCTGCTATTGCCAAGCTCCACAGATCAATACCAACCTCGGTCAAATGAACCCCATCGCTCCTCCAGTAGTTCCCCTCCCCTGACTCCAAATCCCTGTGCCGCACGCAAATGCCCCCGTTCTTGGCTACAAAACGGGACACCGCATGATTAACTTTAATGCGAGCCTTATTGACTCTTTCCACTGACCTGGCCAGCCGCCAATGTTTCCTTGGGACAATGTCCAACCACACTATCACCAGCCTGGGATAAGAAACCCACAAACACAACATATCGTGTTTAATATCCCGCACCAACTCTCGAAAGGGGCGGACTCCCAAGTCATTTCCACCCACGTGCAATACCAAGACCTCTGGGACCCTATCAAGCCGGGCATATGTCTGGAATTCTGCTAACACCCTGCTCCATGACATACCTCTAAATCCCAGCCAATGCAAAACCGCATCCTGTCGCGGAATGCGCAACTGGCGACCGTCCGGGCGGACGTCCGCCCTCAAAGGCCCCCAATGCACGTAAGAGTGGCCCAGCAACCACACCAAACACGGAGGCGGATCTGAAACGGAAAAGAAAGTTAGATACCACCACACAAACATTTATGTAAGCGCTAACAACAAGACTCATAACAGATGAGGGCGGACATAAGATCTAAATCTGTTGGACTCCCAACGACCGATGCGCCGCACCCCTTCATCATCCAACCCCCAGCGCCCTGCTTCTGTTGCTGCGCCAATCCTGAAGGAATGAGATGAATACGAGCCCGCCGCGACACCGACCGCCGCCAAACATTTCTTAAATACAGCTCCAAATTGAAATCTGGACAAAAACGACCCGTCCTCGTGACGTAGCAATGGCCACTCTGGAGACCCCACATGTGGCTTAAAACCCTGCATGCACACTACCGGGCACATAGCCGAACCAGGGAGGGCGAACAAAACTATCAGCTTCCCCTTCCCTAATTGGTCAGTTTTTGACCGACGCAACCATACCTCAAACCGATCTGCATATAGGCTCACCTCCCCCAGTCTCAACCCCCCTGCCTGCTTGGTACTTGGCGACACCAACTCGCCAATTCTAAATGCCCCAAAGAACGCTAAAGAAAAAGCTAACCGAAACAACTCCATCTCGGCCGAAGAACGACAGACCGATGCTAATGAACCGCCCAAAGAGTTAAGCAGAGAAAACGACACAGGCCTTCTACGATCCGCCTCGACCCTACCTCGGCGCAAACCCTTCAAAGACTGTCCCACTAAAAATTCCTTAGATACATCCCGAAAGCCTCGCAACTTAAAACCAAACGCCACCGCAGACATGAACCGGTTAACCTTTGCCGATGAAAACCCCGCCTCCCAGGCGTCCCCTAACCAGTACAAAAGTGCTACCAACCTGTCTCTATCCGTGTTGACGTCACCCAACTCTCTTACCCACTCCTCCCACTGCCTCCAACAAGCAGCATAAGCACTCCACGTCGTGCGCGCCAAAGACCTTTCCACCAATCGTTCTACGGGACCGAGACCAGATCCCAAAGATGTTCCGGACAAGCCAAACCGAGACGTTCCGCTCCCGGTGCCAATTGCCGAAACCGGTCCCACTGCGAGCGAGAAAGAGCATCAGCGATACAATTCCGTACCCCCGGCACATGCACCGCCACCACCCACGCGTTCAACGACAAGCACACCAACACCAAATGTCGCAACAACTGAACTACCGGAGGAGAGGACGCCGTGATGTTATTAATGGCCAGCACCACCCCCATGTTGTCGCAGTAAAAACGAACCTTCTTATCCCTGAGCCTGTCCCCCCAGATGGTCGCCGCAACCACGATGGGGAACAGCTCGAGCAGGGCCAGATTCCGCGTGAGTCCACTGGACACCCAGCTAGCCGGCCATTGACCTGCGCACCACGGACCCCCCCCCCCGTAAGCTCCAAAACCACCCGCCCCAGCTGCATCCGTAAAAATATTTAAATCACTCGTATCCTGCGCTGGAGCCATCCATAGCGAGCGACCGTTATACTGGCCCAAGAAGTCATCCCATACCTGCAGATCAGCCCGATGCTCCTCCTTGAGCTGCACAAATGATGTGGCGCACGCACTCCCGCCGTTGCCGCCGCCAACCGTCTACCAAACACCCTCCCCATTGGCATAATCCGGCAAGCGAAATTCAACTTCCCCAGCAACGACTGAAGCTCACGCAGCGTAATTTTCTTTAACCTACAAGCCCAACGTACCTCCTGACTCGAAGCCCCCAACTTATCCGCAGGAAGACGACACTCCATTGCCACCGAATCTATCTTAATTCCCAAAAAACAAATCGTCGATACCGGGCCCTCAGTCTTTTCTGGCGCCAAAGGGATCCCAAAATCCCTCGCAACCTTCTGCAGTGCATGAAGCAGATTACCGCAAACCGGCGAACCCCCCGGGCCGACGCACAAGAAATCGTCTAAATAATGTATCAACGAGTCGACCCCGGCTACTCCCTTCATCACCCACTCCACGAAGCTACTAAACGCCTCGAAGTATGCGCAAGAAAGGGAACACCCCATCGGAAGGCACCGATCCACGTAAAAAGCCCCATTCCAAAAACAACCCAACAGCCGTTGGCTTTCTGGATGAACTGGCAACAACCTGAACGCTGCCTCGATGTCGGTCTTTGCTAGCAGCGCACCTGGACCCGCAGCACGAACTAACCCCACCGCCTTATCGAATGAGGTATACACTACGGAGCACAACTCGTGATCAATCCTGTCATTTACCGACGAACCCTTGGGAAACGATAAATGCTGAATCAAACGAAATTTCCGGGGCTCGCGCTTTGGAACAATACCCAATGGGGACACCACTAAATCCTTTATTGGCGGATCAACAAAAGGCCCCGCCATGCGACCCAACGAAACTTCTTTAAACAATTTTTCCGACACGACCTCGGCATGCAAGTAGGCCGATTTAAGGTTCCTCCGCGTAACCGGGACCTCATAAGGAGGCGGAGGAATAATAAAACCAACACAAAACCCCTCGTAAAGTAACTTGGCCGCCGCCCTATCCGGATACTCATTTAGATAAGGGGCCATCCTTTCCACCCTCACCGGTGACAACCCCTTGACCAGCCGAGGAGGACTGGTTCCCTGACCTCTTTTTTCGCATACATTTCGCCGCCCCGTGGGATGCACCATTACACTCTGAACACACGTGCTTGAACTTGCACGTGGCCCCGAACTTACACTGGCCATCGTTAAATTGCCAGCAGAATCCCAACTTTGCCCCGCCGCCTTGTCCGACCTGACTGGACTGGCCCCCCTGGCCGACGCTCCTGGGAAAGGACTGCCTAACCGGAGCCGTAACCCTTAACCAGAGAGCAATATCATTCTGGTCCCACCGAATCGCCGGCCGAACCGCTTTACGCTGACGGAATTGCTCATCGTACCTTAGCCACGCCTGCCCCCCGTACGCCCTATGAGCCTCCCCAATGGCGTCAAAATAGCAAAACAACGCCGAACAATTTTCCGGCGCCTTTTCTCCTATTACACTGGCTAATATGGCGAACGCCTGCGACCAATTAATGGTCTGTGGGATAAGCCTATACCGCCGACGTTCCTCCTCGTCCTTCTTACTCTCGTCCCGCTTGCTCTTATCCAAATTGAATTTAGCAAGCGGCAAGAGAGAGAAAATCTCGACGTATTCGTCCTTCCAGATACGCTCACGCACCTCCGGTTTTAAGTGCGCCCCCAACGGACCTTCGAAGCAAACATACACCTCCCCACGAGCACGATCATCAATACGCACCCGATCGCCTTCTTTTTGTGCCTCGGTCTGTACCGACACCGCGACCGCCTCCATAGCCGCCATCCCGGGCCGCACCTGTAACGATCCCACTTCCCTGGGGCCTTCCCAAACTACCGCCGGGGACACCTCCGTAACTACCGGCGCCGCCGCCCTATCTAGACGCCCGACCAGCTCCCGCAAGCAACCCACTAAGTCCGCTAGACCCACGCCGTCGGGCCCGCCCGCGCCACTACCGGCCACCGATGCGACGCTAGCAGCCCCCCGCCGACACCCGACATAAAAATCGCTGGATACGACAAAGATGGAGTTATGCACTCACCGGGCTGCACAGGCGCTGTGTTCCCGTCAGCCGGACCATCCTGACCTCGCTGATACACGTCCAGTTCACCTTCCTCCAGCTCCTCTTTCGCACACGACTGGCCATCCCACCGACATCTCCAAAACGGGGATGATGACGCGCTGACAGATGGGCCGGCAACCTGCCGTCCGACCGCCGGGACCCAGACCTCCGACCGGACCTGTTGCCTCGACGTCGCTGCAGGTCTAGGCGTCCGTCTCGACGATCTCGATGAAGCCTGCCCCCTGGCCGGAACATCACCAGGTGGGGCGGCCGTAGCTTGTCCTCCAAATCTTGCATCTGATGGGGGAGGGGTGACAGGGAGCCCGGCCTGCGACTCCCTGATAACTGCCGGACCCCGTCGCGGCTGGGGATTCCTGCCAGGACGCAGGGCCTGGGAAGAGGCGGCCCTCCCAGCTGCCTGGCCTGCAGCGTCCATTGTAGGGCTCCCCCTGCGACGCCGTGTCCGCGGGACCACCTCAGGGCTGAAGCGTTCTGGAGGTCGGGACCGCCGGGAGAGACGGGTGGACCCGGCCTGAGTCACCGTCACCCCTGGCGACGCTCTCTGCCTCCTCTGAGCAGGAGCGGGTGTTGCTGACTCCCCCCCGCCGCCATATTACTGCCAAGAAGGGGGCCGGGGGAAGGGAGCCTGTCCCCGACATCAACAGACCTCGTATGCCGAGCCTGACGTGGCGATTCGGCGTCAGGGATCACGGTAAGTGCCGCCACGGTCTCCTCCAGCCATCCGGGACCGTGGTGCACAGCAGCGGCGCGCAGCCGCGCAAGTATAACGGCCTCAGACATCACACACAGAGCAGGGCAACGGGGAGCTTGCTCAAGTATGTGTTACTCCTCCCGCTGCTTCCGGCTCAGTGCCGAAAACAGCGGGAAGCTCCGTAACGGCCCCTAACTCCTCCCTGCCCCTCCTCCACCTCCTCCTAACTCTCCCTCAATACTTAACCCTTTCCCTCCTAGGTCTGTCATGGAGGCTTCCCTCCTAAGCCCTGCAGGCTGCGTCCAGCCTCTTCTATGTGAGTGTGAGTGGTATGTGTGGTATAGGTCTAGTGTGTAAGTGTTCTGTGAGGTATGTGTTTAGCATTTGTGTGGTGTGTGCAGTATGTGTCTAGTGTAAGTAGTGTGTGCGGTATGTTTCCAGTGTGTGGTACGTGTCTAGTATGTGAGTGGTATGTGTCTAGTATGTGAGTGGTGTGTGCAGCATCTGTGCCAGGTTCGAGTAGTGCGTGTTCAACATGTGTGTTGGTAGACAATGTGCGGCATATGTCTAGGTGTGAGTGGTGAGAGTGGAGGTTATATCCTAGGTGTGAGTGGTGTGCGTGCGCATGCGTCCTGGGTGTGAGTGGTGCATGTGCGGCATATGTCCTAGTTGTGAGTGGGGATGTGTTCTAGGTGTAAGTGGCGTGTGTGTGCATGTGTACCTAGTTGTGTGTGGTGTGTGTGCGCATGGTCACGCAATCAGGAATTAATTAGGACTAAGTCCCTGATTCCACGCCTAAATCCCTTTCAAATCCACTAAAATTCTGCATCCATTACAAGTGAATGGGCTATGTTATACCCCATTTACATGCAAGGGAAATAATTCTGCTTGAATTTTTTTCTGCTCCACAATAAAAAATCCTCCAGAATAATGAGCATGCTCATTATTCTTGTGGAAAAGCAGTGGATTCGTTGGAGTTGGAGCTATCAGGAACTATTCCTCTTTCATTTACACCTGTTTTAATAAATCTGTCTTGTGTAGCTGAAAGGTGGTCCCATGTACACCAGCCTAACACTGGTGGCTGTGTATGGCCTGTGGTGGGCCTGCGTGTTTAAAAATGCCAAGGCTGATTTTAAGTCCCAGTCCGGCCCTGCCCATATCCTTTCCCATTCTCCCATCCCTCGGTTAAACTTGATGGACTATGCAACTATAGGTAACATCATTGGTCTCTCCAGCTATTTCTCAAACAGGCCCAGAAACAATCACAATTTCCATCCAGGTCTAAGGAGGCATGTAATGTCATTGTTGAAACTATTCATTCCAAGTATTTATTCTGCCAGTGTCTTCCACTCTGAGACATGTTGTCTTAATAACTTGGTGGAATATGAGGAGGAGAAAATTCTGGAGTGTACAAGGTACCGTGGGAGCTTGCAATATCTGGTTTTGGGGCTGAAGAAAATTTGTGGGAGCCTCTTCGCAATATCCATGCTCAAGATTCATCAGAGAATTTCATTCCTCTCATGCCACTACTCTATGAAGAAGCATCCATAAATGCCCTTGAGAAGGGGGGCACTGTCACAGCTGCACCTCTGCAAATGGTCAGCAGAAGGGGATCAGTCTTAGTTGTCACAGCCACACTTGTGCTAATGAACATCAGAGGGCGAGCAATAGTAGAACTTTACCTGTAGGTAGTTTCTTGGTTATTAGCTTTGGTCATGAGTGTTTCTTCTATGTTGTGTACTCTGGAAAGGAAAGAGTTAAAACAACACACTAATGAGAACTGGGGTTCTTACCTGGAATGTCCATATCTCCTTCAGGGGTTAAGAGTGAAGGACGGGGGTTCCTTAGAATCCGTACCACAGGTTAGTCTGCTCCAACTCAATAACGGTATAAGTTATTCATTGTACCTCCCGGCTGTCAAACTGCTCTGCTGTGCTGTGCAACTCTGCTTGACCATTCCTCCATTGTACCTTTCGCCACGTCTGGCAACAGATACTGTAGTGACTGGACTGGGGCCTACGTAGTTTCCAATAGGTGAAACTTCACAAACTCCTGTTATTACAGTAACTCGTATATTTACTTACCTTCCCCGCTCCTCATCTGAGTCCTCTTCAGCTCCAGGCGCAGCACTGATTCCTCTTTGGCTCTGGACGCAGAGCTGGGTCCTGATGGAGTTCCGTGTCAAGTCTTTGTACAGTATGTGCAGAGCACATAACGTCCTGACACGTAGGCCTTATTCACACGAACGAGTTTAACGTCCGTGATACGCACGTGAAAATCACACGCGTCGCGCGGATCTATGTTAGTCAATGGGACCATTCAGATAGTCCGTGATTTTCACGCAGCGTATGTTCGCTGCATAAAACTCACGACATGTCCTATACTTGCTAGTTTTTCGCACATCATGCACCCATTGAAGTCAATGAATGAGTGAAAATCGCACAGGGCACACGGAAGCACTTCCGTGTGTCACGCGTGATTCGCGCAACAGTAGATAAAGAAATGAAGGAAAAAATAAAAGCACTTTCTTAAAATCTTTTTCTAAACATCAAAACCGCGTGTCATAATGATGGCATATGCGTGAAAATCACGCAGCCACGCAGCATTCACTGATGACACACGGAACTGCAACGCGCGCAACACGCTGCATTTTTTGCGCGCCCAAAACGCACACGTTCGTATGAATAAGGCCTAAATAGCTGTTGCTCTGCTAGTGGTGCTCAAACCGCAACACAAGACAATAGCTATCACATAGGTGAAGCACGCATCAATACTGACAGAAAACAAAAGGCACATGTAATTCACCAGTGGATGAGCGGAATCTAAGTTAGTCGAAGATTGAATAGAATACAACAGATGAATAGACAGTGAACAAAAATTAACACCACTCACTGACACTTATCAGAATATTAGTCCAGAGCAGAATAAGACAACAACTTGGCAGCAGACCAAATGCACAGGAAATGTTAGGAAGTATCTGTGTCTTTAAGATCGCCATGACTACTGACCTAGCTTCTAGGCGGTTCTGTTTACTTCCTGAGCCTATCCCACTTGTCTGTCTGCTTCCTGTCAGATGTAGGGTGGGGTATTTATACCTGGCCTCCTCTTTCTTTGCTTGTAAATTTTTTCTCCTTCTTAGGTGTGGTGATCAAGCTCTCACATACTCTGTGGCCTAGACTTCTGGACTTCTTGGAAACTGACCTCGGCCTTTCTCTCGTTAACCCCTTGTTTACCAATTTAGATTATCTGCTCCTGGCTGGTTTTGACCTCTCCTGTACCTGGACCTGTACCTTCTGTAATGGACTTTCTGTTTACCCACTGGCTGTTTGGTTACCTCTTCAGGTATAGCCTGCTTTGCACCCCTTATCCAACACTGAACTCTGTTAGAACAACCTGGGTTCTGTGCAGCAAAAGTCATCCCGCCTCGCGGTGGGCTCTGGCCAATACCTGAGAGTAGCCTTAGATTCTGTCGATCAGAGTTGTGACGGATTTGGGGTTGCAGTTTTATTTGCCTGCTTACTCCCGACAGTCTCCAGCAGCATTTTCGGTAATTGCGCAACCAGTGATTCCATTACAGGAAAGGCAAACAAACCAGTCATATTATTTATCCCAGGATAAACATAAAACCAATATACAAAAACTAGATCTCTCAGAGGACCAACAGGTCCCATGGTACAAACAAACATATAAATTTAAAATTTTTCTTTAAAAAAAGAACACATGCCACACGCAAAGCACACTGATGCAATAACGCAACGCACATGGACAGATTTACGCATGTTTTTTATGTCCGTTTTTTACGCGCGTAAATCTGTTACGCCCGTGTGAATGTAGCCTTGCATCCGTGTACTGTGCCTGATTTTCACGCACCCATTGACTTCAATGGGCGCGTAGGTGCATGGAAAATGCACCAATATAGGACATGCAGTGAGTTTCACGCAACGGACACACGCTATGTGAAAACTCCTGCATGTGTGAATGGCCCCATTTTCACGCACAGCATACGGACGAGTTATACGCTAGTCTGAATGATCCCTTAGTGGCACCAGTATTCTACATTTGCATGTTACATGAGTGGGGAAGTTCATTGATCAGGAATGTCAGACTATGTGTCTCCAAGAGGGGCAGACAAATAGGTATAAAAACCCAAGAATGACTCATGAAAGGAGCCACTGGGGATGCCACTTGGGGAGAGATATTTGGAGGATATACTTGGAGGGACATACTGGAGGGGTGACTTACTGGAGTGTGTTAGGTCCCATTGTCATTCAAAGTTGCTAATATGTATTGATAGGTATTACCCCCGTACAGTTTTATATATAATGTTGGAGCAATAAGATTCACACTAGGTGTACACCACCGAATTATGATATAGTATGTATAGTAACAGGAAATCGAAAGGGAAAAGTAGTGTGATTAATTAATTTAAGTAATTAATTTTGAAAATAATAAATTCTTTATTAGTAAATAGTTAAAATAACATTGTTAATTGAAAATTTGTAGTGCCAATGACCCCTCACTTGACACTGTAGACAAATAAATGTCTTAAATAATCTAACTCCGTTAGAGATAATATGAAATAATATATAAGCAATGGGACGAGTAGCCTAAATCTTGGATATATGTTTTTTACATTAGTTATCCCGCAATTGTTAATGCTGAACCAAGGCGTTATTAAACATTCATTGTTAGAGCATTAGCTCTGGTTAATTGTAGTGGCACTCAGATCTCCATTATACTGTGCTGAAGGTTCCTTCATCGGGCTGTAAAGATAGCCCAGCGGTGGAGGAACCTAGTTATCTACAGAGGGGGCTGTATGGCGTTATCTACAAGGGGGCTGTATGGCGTTGTTTACAGGGGGGCTGTATGGCGTTATCTACAGAGGGGGCTGTATGGCGTTATCTACAGAGGGGGCTGTATGGCGCTATCTACAGAGGATGCTGCATGGCGTTATCTACAGAGGGGGCTGTATGGCGCTATCTACAGGGGGGCTGTATGGCGTTATCTACAGGGGGGCTGTATGGCGTTATCTACAGGGGGGCTGTATGGTGTTATCTACAGGGGGGCTGTATGGCGTTATCTAGAGGGGGGCTGTACGGCGCTATCCATAGGGGGGCTGTATGGCGCTATCTACAGGGGGTCTGTATGGCGTTCCCTACAGGGGGGGTCTGTAGGGAACGCCATAGAGACCCCCCTGTAGGGAACTCCATACAGCCCCTCCTGTAGGGAACGCCATACAGCCCCCCTGTAGGGAACGCCATACAGCCTCCCCTGTAGGGAACGCCTTACAGCCCCCCCTGTAGGGAACGCTATACAGCCCCCCCTGTAGGGAACGCTATACAGCCCCCCCCTGTAGGGAACGCCATACAGCCCCCCACTGTAGGGAACGCTATATAGCCCTCCCCTGTAGGGAACGCCATACAGCGTCCCCAACCCCCCAAAAAAATGCGACCTACAGTGTGAAAAGACAAAAGACATGTATCCCCTATCCACAGGATAGGGGATACATGTATGATCGCTGGAAGCGATAGGGAGAACGGGGGACCGAAAGTCCCCCATGTTCTCCATGACTAACCTCTGACTTCCGGCGTCTGCGCAGCTCAAGAAAAATGAAAGGAGCGCTGGTCACGCATGCGCACAAGCGCAACTGGCGCTCCATTCATTTCTACGGAGCTGCCGACACAGACCCCGGAAGTCCGAGGTTAGTGATGGAGAACTTCAGGGGACTTTCGGTCCCCCGTTCTCCCTATCGCTGCCAGCGATCACACATGTATCCCCAGTCCTGTGCATAGGGGATACATGTCTTTTGTTTAATGGCAGAGCGGGGAGATACCTCCCTGCTCTGCCATAGTGTTCAGTGGCGTCGCGCTGTAGCAGCCATAGCGGCAGCTAGCGGAGCCTCCGGCCATGGTGGGGGCCCGTGCCGGCGGGCGACACGGGCCCCCTCATGCCGCGGGCCCCGTAGCAGCCGCTACGGCTGCTATAGCGGTAGTTACGCCACTGCATACAAGGTACAATGCTGAGCACGGTCAAGTTAAAGAGAGTAACACAGGATGAGCCGGGATCAACTGTCTGGGTGCTTGTCAGCACGTCCAGTACAGCTTAGCACGGTCCCTAGCTTGGGCTGCTACGCCTCACTGGGCACACACTATGTGTTCAGCGTCGACGAGAGACTGTTAAAAGAACAGTCGCTACGCATCTATGAAGCTGCTCAATGAACACTACGGCATGCAGTAAACAGTGCCGTTCGTGATCAATGACCAAGAAGTTTAAACCTTTGAGCCGGGATCAGCTATCTGGGTGCTTGTCGGCACGTCCAGTACAGTCTCGTACGGTCCCTTCGTTTGAACTGCTATCGTTCACTGAGCGCACGCACTGTGTGCAGCTTCAGTGGTAGAGGCATAGAGGAGTCCCTATCTCTAGCAGATATTCTGCCACAATTATTAGTTGGAGACTGGTGTTTTACTGACAGCAATGTTACATGCTTAAACACATACTCTGTAAATTGAGACACCAGTCTCCAACTAATAATTGTGGCAGAATGGATACATTTTGGAGTAGAAGGTCTCCTACTTTGAAGAAGATGCTCATAAAAATGTGCAGGCTCCTTCTCAACAACCTGATCTGATGGATTCCTCTGGTGATAGCTCAGGGGATGAAGCTCCTAGAGGTGCCAGCTCCATAAATTTATCAAAGACTGCTAATAATAATAGAAAATGCACTTAAGCCTGTTATGAAGGAGCTTGTGGATATTAAACAAGAAGTGAGACAAATGCACAGCAGAGTTGAGACGCTAGAGGAGAACCAAACCTTACTGCTAAACCATAGCAAAGCTACAACATCCGCCATGGACAATTGTCAGATACATTTAAACAGCCTTCTTTCCTATGTGGAAGATCAAGATAACCGGGGTAGGAGAAATAATCTTTGGCTGAAAGGTATTCCGGAATCTATTTTACCTTCAGATGTACCGGTTAATGTATCTAATATGTTGAAATTATTGTTACCTACTGACCATGCTGATGCTTTAGTGGTTGAATGGGCACACAGGGCTTTGAGGCCGAAACCGAAAGATGGAGACCTTCCTTGGGACGTCATTTGTTGGCTCTTGAATTCTACTCATCGTGACTTGATTCTTCGGAAAGCTAGAGAGACTCACACTTTGTCGTATAATGACTATGTTTACACAATTTTTCAAGATATTTCTCCAGTCACTTTGAATAAACGCCGACAGCTTAAGCCGTTGACAGAGGCTTTGAGAGCCAAGGACATTCAATACCGTTGGTTATTCTCATTTGGAATTGCTTTTGTTATCAATGGCTCTATGAAAACTATTAGATGTCCGGATGACCTTACATCTTCATACGATGAACTCGGTATGGATCCTCACCGGCCTTTATCCTGGCTACAGATAGTGGACGTAGCTTCATTACCGAATCTTCCCAGAATTACCCCTTGGGTCTCGGTACCGGGGAAAACTAGTCGTAAGAGGCTCTCTACTCCTTCAGATGCCAACCCAAATGGGACTCCATGAGGATGCCTCCTCATCTTTAGTTGATAACTTCCTTATGCATATAAGTCCTTGATGTTTCTCAGGGGTTCTTTCTGTGTCTGGTAAGATGCAGGCTATTGCACTACCTATCATCATTAGACGTGACTTACGATTGTTCTGTATATAATCTGTAATTAACATTTTCCTCTCTCTGTTTATCTTAATCTGTGATTTAATTGCATAGGTTAACTTTTGTGTTTCAGGTTTTTTGAGGTTTACTGGATTATATTGTATAACGCTTATTTGATCTTATTATTAGTATACATTGACAAACATGTCCACAATACACATTGCTACATGGAATGTGAAGGTGATGAACTCGCCTACTAAAAGATCCAGACTTTTTCAGATTTTGAAATCTCAAAGCACGGATGTTGCTATATTACAAGAAATGCATTTTGTTAAGGGGAAGATACCTTTGTTATCATCTTCATACTTTAGTAAATGGTATCACTCGAAACATCCTGCTTTGAAAAAACGAGGTGTGACTATAGCCATCATAAAGTCTGTCCCTTTTACTTATATCTCTCAGCTATCTGATCCAGAAGGCAGATTTCTTTTCGTAGAAGGTTTAATTGCAAACACTCCAATTACGATTGTGGGTATGTATGCTCCAAACAGTCAACAAATTCTGTGGTTAGTTGAAACCTTGAAGCAGTTGAAATTATTCCAGGCCGGTGTCTGTATTTTGGGTGGAGACCACAATGTAACTTTAGAGCCTTCTCTTGATTCTTCAAAGGGCCGCTCACAGCAGTCTTATAGAAGCCTTAGATTATTACATAAAACACTTTCTGACTTGCAGTTGCGAGATGTTTGGAGGTCATTCTTTCCAACGGGTAGGGATTACACCCACTTTTCTGCACCTCATCATTCCTATCAACGCCTTGACTACTTATTTGTCAGGGCTACACAGCTCTCTATTGTATCCATGGTAGCCATAGTGCAGATTGCTCTATCTGATCATGCCCCAGTGGTCATGAATTTCATTGTCGCGTCTTTACCCAAGAAAACGTATACTTGGCGGCTCAATGAAACGTTGTTAAAACCACTTTGAGGAAAACATAGATAATCACGTTCCCATGCCAATAAATTGGGAGGCACATAAAGCAGTGATCAGAGGAGAGTTTATATTGATAGGCTCCCATGCTAGGAAGTCACACAGGCAAGATATTGATGACACATTGGGGAAGATCCTGATACTGGAAGGCCAACATAAAAAGTCTTTAGCTATTCAGACGCAGCATGAATTAACTGTCCAAAGGGAACATCTCAAACAGATATTGAATCTTAGAGCCTCTAAGGTGTACTTAAAATCCAAATATGCTATGTATATTCATGGTAACAGGGGATCCAATCTCATGGCTCTTTTGGCTAAAAGAAGGCAAGACCAGGCTTATATTAAAACTATTCGAACTGACAGTGGGGTGGATAACTCAGATACTGACACTATTGCGGAACAGTTTAAGACATATTATGAGACTATATAACATTAGGGCTCAAGAGTCCGGGGAACAGTTTGCGCGGAGGAGTATTGCGATTACATTTACCTTCCCTCAAAGACCATCAGAAGGATGCATTGTCTCAGCCAATCTCTCTGACTGAATTGGAAACTGCATTGAAAGATATGCCATTTGGGAAAAGTCCGGGTCCCGATTGCCTCCCAGTTATATATTATAAAACTTTTCGAGAAATGCTTTTACCACATATGCTTTTTATGTTTAACTCTTTATCTGGGACTAGTAGTTTTCCCCGTCAGACGTTAGGAGCACACATTTCCATCCTTCCTAATGATGATAAGGATCCAACTCTTTGTAGTAGTTATCGTCCTATCTCGTTGCTAAATGTTGACATTAAGTTATATGCTAAGACACTAGCTAATAGACTAAAATTCCTTTTACCAGAGTTGATACATCCTGAACAAGTGGGCTTTGTGGCTAGGAGAAAGGGCAGAAATAATACTTTGAGGGTGCTCCATTTGATCCAATTGGCTCGTAAAAGAAAGTTCCCTCCAGCTTTGTTGTCAACGGACGCTGAAAAGGCGTTCGGTTGTGTAGATTGGACTTTTATGGTTGGAGCTCTTTGGAAATTTGGTATACCGGAATTTACTATTGCTCAAATTATGGCTTTATATACATGCCCTTCAGCTAGAGTTCGAGTAAATGGCACTTTGTCTCCATTTGGAATCTCGAATGGCACGAGGCAGGGTTGTCCGCTATCGCCTCTTTTATTTCATTAAATGATTGAAACGTTGATTCAGCATATTCGTCAGAATACACAGATTAAGGGAGTTGAGGTTGGAGAACAGGTGCATCTGACGGCAGCATTCGCAGATGATCTCTTGATCCTAACTTCAAATCCGAATGACTCCTTTTTGGCCTTCCTCATACTGTTGGTTTCTCCTCAATTATAAGCCTCTAATGTCACATATTTAACGTATGATGAAAAAATTGAATACCCCTGATGTGTTTGTATTATACTTATACTTTTATGTATTTACGCCTGTGGAAACTGTTCGAGTTTCTAGTTAGCTGGTTAATTTCTTTATACTATACTGTAATGTCGGGGTAGGGAGACAGACAATTGAGCCCTAATCTACCCGCCACTCAGTCCCTGCCTACTTGCAACGACCGGCCATAGGCGACGGGGTACAACTGGGCGACGATCCCTACACTAAATAGGTGCACAACAGACAAATAGACAAGGGTACAAAGAAGCCAGGGAAATGGGGAAGTTGCCCACGGGGACACCGTGAGCAACAAGCGAAGTGAACGAGCCGAGTCAAACCAGGAGATGAGCAAGGTACAAAAACGCAGAGCAGAAGAGTGGTCAGTAAGGCCAAGGTCAAACACAAGCAGAGGATCAGTAGTTCAAGAAGCTGCAGCAGGGCCAGGAAACCAGCAGAGAAGAATCACAAGCAAAGGAGGAACAGGAAAGGCAGCTATAAATAGACAGAGGGCGGGAGCTAGCTCCGTCTGGCCAGGCTGTGATAGGCTCTCCCACTCCTAAGCCTGCCATCCTGGGTGGTGGAAGATGGAGTCAGTCTCACAGACATAGAAGCAGGTGCAGACTGATTACCTATGGGCATCGACACAGAAGTTGTGTCTAACAGATCCTTTACAGTACCCCCCCCCCTTTTATGAGGGGCCACCGGACCCTTTCTAGGTGGACCTGGTTTATTGGGGAAACGAAGGTGGAACCTTCTGAGCAACACCCCAGCGTGAACATCCCGGGCGGGTACCCAAGTCCTTTCCTCATGCCCATATCCCCTCCAATGGACCAGGTACTGGAGGGAGCCTTGGACCATCCTGCTGTCCACACCTCGAATTCTACCCCCTCAGGGGTGAGAACAGGGACCGGAGGTTTCCTCGAGGGAGCAGCGTTTAAGGAGGGAGGCATGAAACACGTCGTGTACTCGAAAAGACGGGGGCAACTCCAGTCGGAAGGAGACAGGGTTAAGGACTTCAATGACCTTGTATGGCCCTATAAACCGGGGAGCAAACTTCTTGGACGGAACTTTAAGGCGCAAATTTTTTGACGACAGCCACACCAGATCCCCGACCACAAACAAGGGGTTAGCAGAACGTCTTCTATCTGCCTGAGTCTTTTGTATGCTCTGGGACGCCTCTAGGTTCTTCTGAAACTGGGCCCAGACTGTGCACAGTTCCCGATGAACGACATCTACCTCGGGATTGTTGGAACTACCAGAAGAAACGGCGGAGAACCGTGGCTTAAACCCAAAATTACAGAAAAATGGGGAGACCCCTGACGAGTTACTGACGCGGTTATTAAGGGAAAGTTCGGCGAGGGCAATGAATGAGACCCAATCATATTGACAGTCAGAGATAATTAATAAATAATTAATAATTAATAAATATTGTTCTAGAGACTGATTAGTCCTCTCAGTTTGGCCATTAGTTTCAGGATGGAAAGCAGAGGAGAAGGACAGATCAATCTCCAACTTTTTACAGAAGGCTCTCCAAAACAATGAAACAAATTGTACCCCTCTGTCAGAAACAATATTGACAGGGACCCCATGGAGACGCAGGATGTGTTTGACAAACAAGGTAGCTAACGTCTTAGCATTGGGTAGTTCCTTGAGGGGCACAAAGTGGCACATCTTACTGAAGCGGTCTACTACAACCCACACCACCGACTTGCCTTGAGATGGAGGCAAATCGGTGATGAAATCCATGGAGATATGGGTCCAAGGTCTCTGGGGAACGGGCAAAGAACATAGTAAGCCCGCTGGTCGGGACCTGGAAGTCTTGGACCTAGCACAAACTTCACAAGTGGCGACGTAGACCTTAACGTCTTTGAGCAACCCAGGCCACCAATAGTTTCTGGCAATGAAGTGCTTGGTACCCAGGATGCCTGGATGGCCAGATAGTGCAGAGTAATGATTTTCCCTAAGTATCCTTAGCCGAAATTGCAGGGGAACAAACAGCTTGTTCTCAGGAAGGTTCCTGGGAGCTGAACCTTGATCAGCCGCAATTTCAGAGACTAAATCAGAATCAATAGAGGAAATGATTATAACTGGAGGCAAAACACAATCAGGATCTTCCCCCGAAGGAGGGCTGGCCATGAAGCTACGCGACAGTGCATCAGCCTTAATATTTTTAGACCCAGCCCTATAGGTGACCAAAAAGTTGAATCTGGTAAAAAATAACACCCATCGAGCTTGTCTCGGGTTTAACCTCCGGGCAGATTCTAGGAAAACCAGATTCTTGTGGTCGGTAAGGACCGTTACCTGGTGCCTAGCCCCCTCCAGGAAGTGGCGCCACTCTTCAAATGCTCATTTAATGGCTAAGAGTTTGCGGTTACCAATATCATAGTTACTCTCAGTGGGCGAAAACTTCCTGGAGAAGTAGGCACAGGGGCGGAGATGGGTGAGGGACCTGGTACCCTGGGACAAGACAGCCCCCACTCCCACCTCGGACGCGTCAACCTCCACGATAAATGGCTCCATTTGGTTGGGCTGAACGAGCACTGGGGCCGAGATAAAGCACTTCTTAAGGACCTCAAAAGCCTGGACAGCCTCAGGAGGCCAGTGGAGGAGATCAGCACCTTTGCGAGTGAGATCCGTAAGAGGCTTGGCGATGACCGAGAAGTTAGCAATAAATCTCCTGTAATAATTAGCGAACCCCAGGAAGCACTGTAACGCCTTCAGGGAGGCAGGTTGAACCCATTCCGCCACAGCCTGGACCTTGGCGGGGTACATGCAGAATTCATGAGGAGTGAGGATTTGACCCAAAAACGGTATCTCCTGCACCCCAAACACACATTTTTCGGTCTTAGCAAACAGTTTGTTTTCCCGAAGGGCCTGGAGCACCTTCCTGACATGCTCAATGTGGGAGGACCAGTCCTTGGAAAGCACAAGTATGTCATCAAGGTACACTACAAGAAATACCCCCAGGTAGTCTCTTAAAACCTCATTTATGAAATTCTGAAAGACCGCGGGAGCATTACACAACCCAAAGGGCATGACGAGGTATTCGAAATGACCTTCGGGCGTGTTAAACGCAGTCTTCCACTCATCCCCCTCTTTGATGCGGATAAGGTTATAAGCCCCCCGTAGATCAAACTTAGAGAACCATTGGGCCCCCTGAACCTGATTGAAGAGATCAGGAATCAAAGGAAGGGGATACTGGTTCCTTACAGTGACCTTATTCAAGTTTCGGTAGTCAATGCATGGCCTAAGACCACCATCCTTCTTCCCTATGAAGAAAAAGCCAGCACCTACCGGAGAAGTAGAGGGGCGAATGTAACCCTTGGCCAGGCATTCCTGGATATACTCTCTCATTGCTTCACGTTCGGGACAAGAGAGATTAAATATCCTACCCTTAGGGAGCTTAGCTCCTGGTACCAAATCAATTGCGCAATCGTATTCTCTATGAGGTGGTAACACTGCGGAGGCCTCTTTAGAGAAAACATCAGCGAAGTCCTGAACAAACTCAGGTAGAGTGTTCACCTCCTCAGGGAGAGAAATAGAATTAATAGAAAAACATGATGTCATGCATTCATTACCCCATTTGGTAAGATCCCCAGTATTCCAGTCAAACGTGGGATTATGCAACTGCAACCAGGGAAGGCCTAAAACCAAATCGGACGATAATCCCTGCATCACCAGTACAGAGCACTGCTCCAAATGCATGGAGCCAACAAGGAGTTCAAAAACAAGGGTATGCTGTGTAAAATAACCATTAGCAAGAGGAGTGGAGTCGATACTCACTACCGGGACAGGTTTAGGCAAATCAATCAATGGCATAGCTAGAGACATAGCAAATTCCACAGACATGATATTAGCAGAAGACCGTGAATCCACAAAGGCACTGCCGGTAGCAGACCTACCACCAAAAGAGACCTGAAAGGGAAGCAAGATTTTATTACGTTTCATATTTACGGGAAATACCTGTGCGCCCAAGTGACCTCCCCGATGGTCACTTAGGCGCGGAAGTTCTTCCGGCTGCTTATTCTTACGCCTAGGACAGTTGTTCACTTGATGCTTGTCATCCCCACAGTAGAAGCAGAGACCATTCTTCCTGCGGAATTCTCTACGTTATTGGGGGGACACGGAGGCCCCGAGTTGCATAGGTGCCTCCGAGTCTTCCGTGGAAGAACGAAGCAACGGAACCTCGGGAGGCATCATGGGTGAGTCAGAGGAGAAAACACAAACACGTTCGAGTCGTCGTTCCCTGAGATGTCGGTCAAGTCGTACCGCTAAAGCCATAACCTGATCTAGGGAGTCAGAAGAGGGATAGCTAACTAGCAGGTCTTTCAGGGCGTTCGACAGACCCAATCTAAACTGGCACCTTAAGGCAGGGTCATTCCACCGAGAAGCTACGCACCACTTCCTAAAGTCAGTACAATACTCCTCAACAGGTCTCTTACCCTGACGTAAGGTCACCAGCTGACTCTCGGCAAAGGCAGTCTTGTCAGTCTCGTCATAAATGAGCCCGAGATCAGAAAAGAAAAGATCAACGGAGGAAAGTTCAGGGGCGTCAGGAGCCAAGGAGAAGGCCCATTCTTGGGGCCCGTCCTGGAGCCGGGACATAATTATACCCACCCGCTGGCTTTCAGAACCAGAGGAGTGGGGCTTTAAGCGAAAATAGAGCCTAGAACTCTCCCGAAAGGAGAAAAAAGTATTCCGGTCCCCTGGGAACCGGTCAGGCAACTTGAGGTGGGGTTCAATAGGTGAGGTGAGTGGCACTACCAGGGTAGCATCAGGCTGGTTGTCCCTCTGAGCCAGGGCCTGGACCTGTAGGGAGAGGCCCTGCATTTGCTGAGCCAGGGTCTCAAGGGGGTCCATAGTAGTGTCAGGGACCAGGGTAGACTAGGTATATGGGCTTGTGATTATGTAATGTCGGGGTAGGGAGACAGACAAGTGAGCCCTAATCTACCCGCCACTCAGTCCCTGCCTACTTGCAACGACCCTCCCTAGGCGACGGGGTACAACTGGGCGACGGTACCTACACTCAATAGGTGCACGACAGACAAACAGACAAGGGTACAAAGAAGCCAGGGAAATGGGGAAGTTGCCCACGGGGACACCGTGAGCAACAAGCGAAGTGAACGAGCCGAGTCAAACCAGGAGATGAGCGAGGTACAAAAACGCAGAACAGAAGAGTGGTCAGTAAAGCCAAGGTCAAACACAAGCAGAGGATCAGTAGTTCAAGGAGCTGCAGCAGGGCCAAGAAACCAGCAGAGAAGAATCACAAGCAAAGGAGGAACAGGAAAGGCAGGTATAAATAGACAGGGGGCGGGAGCTAGCTCCGTCTGGCCAGGCTGTGATAGGCTCTCCCACTCCTAAGCCTGCCATCCTGGGTGGTGGAAGATGGAGTCAGTCTCACAGACATAGAAGCAGGTGCAGACTGATTACCTATGGGCGTCGACACAGAAGTTGTGTCTGGCAGATCCTTTACACCTGGGCAGGACAAAAAATGAGATGAGCCCGGAATGAAGGGCTCCAACTTCAGTGGTTTGGTCACAGCTACAATCGGGTCTGGCAGAGGCAGTCCATTTACTGAGACAATGATCAAAGGCCTCTCCAGAGGGGTTGTGGGCAACTGGAGAAGATCCACGAGGTCTCTACGAATGAAGTTTGCTGCGGATCCAGAGTCCAGTTAGGCAGAGACCCGGTGCATTCTCTCGCCGTACACTATGGTCACGGGGATGGAGAACTTGGAAGAAAGTCCCTCCTCACCCAGAGTTGTCTCTCCAACCAACCCTAGGTTCTGGGGCTTTTGGGGGCACAGACGCACAAGATGGCCTCCGAGGCCACAATACAGACATAGTCCCGAGGTGCGTCTGCGTTGTCACTCCTGGATAGAGAGTCTGAGATGGTCCATCTTCAAAGACTCCTTAGGTGGAACAGCAGATAAGGACAGCAGGGGTTGCTGAAATGTGAGAGCCGGACTAGGGAGTTCTCTCTCCCGACGAGCCTCTCGGAACCGTTCTCGGATCCTTATGTAAATCCAGGCGGCCAGAAGAATGAGATCGTCCATGGTAGATGGCAGATCTCGGACGGCAAGCCCGTCCTTTTACACGGGGGACAATCCCTGCCAAAATGTTTCCACCAAGGCCTCGTTGTTCCATAACAACTCTCCCGCTACGGTTGATAGCTTAAACAGGTCCATCCACACAGACTCCTTAGGAGGGTCAGCATCTGAGGACAGCAGAGGTTGCTGCAAAGTAGGGACGGAACTAGGGAGATCTCTCTCCCGACGAGCTTCTTGGAGCCGTTCTCGGATCCTTATTTCAATCCGGATGGCCAGAAGGATGAGGTCATCCAGGTTAGACAGTAGAACTCGAGCGGCAAGTTCGTCCTTAATCTTAGAAGGCAGTCCCTGCCAGAATGTAGCCACCAGGGCTTCATTGTTCCACAACAGTTCTCCCACCAGGGTGCAGAAGTGAATGGCGTACTCATCCACGGAAGTGTCTCCTTGGCGAAGGTTCAGCAAGGAGGCGGCTGCCGACGAGACTCGTCCAGGTTCCTCAAATACCACACAAAATGTCCGTAGGAACCCCTGGAGATCACGGGTCTCTGGTCCCTGTCGTTCCCAGTTGGGGTTCACCCATGCTAGGGCCCTGCCAGTGAGGAGAGAGACGATGAAAGCAACCCTTGCGCCGCCAGTGGAAAATGCTCTGGCATACAGGCTGAAGTGGATCTGGTACTGGTTGAGAAATCCCATGCAGGTCCTCGCGTCTCCATCATAGTAATGAGGTAGTGGCAGAGAAAATCGGGGGTCACCACTGCCAGGAGGTGTAGTCGGAGGATCCGTATTGCCAGGAGGAGTAGTAGGAGGAACAGCAGAGGCAATAGGAGCAGGTGCCGGGGGAACTGCAGCTTGCGCATTCAGTCGCTGTGTTTTGGAGTTCACCGCCTGGAGGAGTTGGTTTTGTCGTAATTGGCAGACTAGCAAATCCGACTGCATGGCTTGTGATGTTGTCACGGTCTTGAGTTGACCAGCAGAGTCCATGGCCTGATCGTACTGTCACGATGGGGGTGTGGACCAACTGGGCCGTACCGCCATAGTGGTATAGCAGCTGGCCAAACAGGGTACAAAGTCAATGTCTATAGTTCCGATAAGGTACCTGTAGCAATTCAGACAGTAGCGATGGTTTAGGCTCGGATGAAACTCAGACAGCAGGCAGACAACAGGTGCGATGAAACACAGTGGGTGTAGTAAGCGACACAACATGACTCCAATACTGTACAGCACAGGAACACGGTAGCAGGAACAGGAACACTGGAACTGGAAAACACTACTCAAGGAACCATTTGCAGAGACAGACATGGGTAGGTACAAACAACGCTCAGGTAATGCAGAAAGGGGCAGGGCCATTCATATCATTCAGGGTGACCAGGGAGCAATCAGTTCAATCTCACACATGTGTGTGCTCTGGCTCTTTAAGGCTGGACTACAGCTCGCGCGCACCTTAGTGGTCACTGCCGAACAGGACGGCCACATGTGCTGGCATCTCTGAAGAGAAAGGTGTCGGCAGGATGGGAGGAGTTTGTGGTCAGCGACCACGGACGTTACACACTTCTTTGCCTTAAAAAAACTCCTTAGTTGCTTTCACAATATGTGTTGGGTCATTGTCCATCTGTACGGTGAATCGACCTTGCTACATTTGGTTGAATCTGAGCAGAAAGTATATGCCTGAAAGTCTAATCTGGTCTTTCTATTTTTGAGGCTGATTAATGATTTGCACCTTGTGGTGAACCCTGATGAAGTCTTCTCTTTGTGGTTTACTTAGATACTGATACACCTACTTGCAGGAGAGTGTTCTTCACTTGGGTAGATGTTGTGAAGGGGTTTTTTTTCTCACCATGGAAAGGATTCTGTGATCACCAACCACTGTTGTCTTACGTGAACGTCCAGGCCTTTTGGAGTTCACGAGATCACTACGGCGCTTTTTTTTTTTTTAAGAATGTACCAAACTGTTGAATTGGCCACTCCTAACATTTGTGCTCTGATGGATTTCTGCATTTATTTTTTTTTATAGCCTAACGATGGTCTGTTTCACTTGCATTGAGAGCTCCTTTGACCTCAGGTTGTGGGTTCACAGCAACAGCTTCCAGATGCAAATGTCACACCTGGAATCAACTCCAGACCTTTACCTGCTTAATTGATGATGGATTAATGAGGGAAATAATTGTCCAATTACCTTTGGTCCTTTGAAAAAGAGGCAGCTACATATTAAAGAGCTGTAATTCCTAAACCCTTCCTGAAATTAGGATGTGTATACCCTCAAACTAAAGCTGTGAGTTTACACTTTTTTTGCACTTTAAACCCATGCTGATTATATAACTGTATATTCAATACGTTTTGGTAAACAGCTAAAATACTAAAACTTGTGTAACTGGCCAAATAATTCTGGACCTAACTGTACAAGGAAAAGTTACAGAATTAATTAAATTAATAAAGTAGATAACATTCATCTATTTGTGTGTGATCATAACCTATAGCCACATGCACATAATGTGCATTACGTACGGATTTTCCTGCGGCAAATCCACATCTTAACACAGTACCAGCAAAGTAAATGAGATTTCAAGTAATCTCTTTAAAATGCTGTAGAAGTTTTCTGCACATAAATTGATTTAACCATATCATTAAAGGTAGTTACTTAACCCGTTAGTGACCGGCCCATAGTCTTTTTACATCGGTCACTAACGGGCCTTATTCCGATGCCATAGACTTTTTACGTCGCGGCATCGGAATAAGTAAACAGAGCAGGGAACTGTCAAATCTCCCTGCTCTCAGCTGCCAGAGGCAGCTGAGGGCTGGGGGCGTCCCTACTCTGCCGGGTGAGATCGATATAAGTATCGATCTCACCCATTTAACCCCTCAGATGCGGTGCTCAATAGCGAGCACCGCATCTGAGTGGTTTAGGAGAGAGGGAGGGAGCTCCCTCTCTCTCCCACCGACACCCGGCGATAAGATTGCCGAGTGTCTGTGTCTGCGATGGCAGCCGGGGGCCTAATAAAGGCCCCCAGGTCTGCCTGGAGCGACTGCCTGCTAGATCATGCCGCAGGCATGACCTAGCAGATGCCTGTCCGTTTTAAACGGACAGGCATAATACACTGCAATTGTAATGGTGGGGGGGGGTAGGGAACGGACAAGTGAGCCCTAATCTACCCGCCACTCTGTCCCTGCCTACTTGCAACGACCCGCCCTAGGCGACGGGGTACAACTGGGCGGCGGTCCCTGCGCTCAGTAAGTGCATGACAAACACGACAAACAAACAAGGGAATACAAGCAAGGGAAATGGGCAGTTGCTCGCGGAAACACCGTGAGCAACAGAGTAGTGAACGAGCCGAGTCAAGCCAGGAGAGTGCGAGGTACAAAGCGAAAAGCAGAAGAGTAGTCGGTAAGCCGGGGTCTGAATGGAGCAGGATCAAAAGTAGCAGGAGCTGTAGCTGGGCCAGGAAACCTCAAGGAAAGAATTCACAAGCACAGATGGACAGGAAGAGCAGGCTTAAATAGACCGAGGGCGGGAGCTAGCTGAGTCTGGCCAGGTTGCGATAGGCTCTCCCACTCCTAAGCCTGCCAGCCTGAGTGGAGGAAGCTGGTGTCTGTCTCAGGGATGTACACTCAGGTGTTGACTGATTAATTCTGGGAATTAACCCCGAAGCAGTGCCTGGCAGATCCTTTACAGTACCCCCCCTTTTATGAGGGGCCACCGGACCCTTTCTAAGTGGACCTGGCTTACTGGGGAAACGCAGGTGGAACCTCCTGACCAATACCCCAGCGTGAACATCCCGGGCGGGTACCCAAGTCCTCTCCTCAGGCCCGTATCCTCTCCAATGGACCAGGTACTGGAGGGAGCCCTGGACCATCTTGCTGTCCACGATCCTGGCCACCTCAAATTCCACCCCCTCAGGGGTGAGGACGGGAACAGGAGGTTTCCTCGAGGGGGCCAAGGACGGGGAGCAGCGTTTCAGGAGGGAGGCATGAAACACGTTGTGTATACGAAAAGACGGGGGTAACTCCAGCCGGAAAGAGACAGGACTGAGGACCTCAATGACCTTATACGGCCCAATAAACCGGGGAGCAAACTTTTTGGACGGAACCTTGAGACGCAAGTTCCTGGATGACAACCACACCAGATCCCCGACCACAAACAGGGGGTTAGCAGAACGTCTTCTATCGGCTTGAGCCTTCTGTATGCTCTGGGACGCCTCTAGGTTCTTCTGAACCTGGGCCCAGACTGTGCACAGATCCCGATGAACGACCTCCACCTCGGGATTGTTGGAACAACCAGGTGAAACGGAGGAGAACCGTGGATTAAACCCAAAATTACAGAAAAAGGGAGAGACCCCTGACGAGTTACTGACCCGGTTATTAAGGGAAAATTCGGCGAGGGGAATGAAAGAAACCCAATCAAATTGACAGTCAGAGACAAAACATCTTAAGTATTGTTCTAGAGACTGATTAGTCCTCTCCGTTTGGCCATTGGTTTCAGGATGGAAAGCAGAGGAGAAGGACAGATCAATCCCCAACTTATTACAGAAGGCTCTCCAAAACAATGAAACAAATTGTACCCCTCTGTCAGAAACAATATTGACGGGGACCCCATGGAGACGCAGGATGTGTTTGATAAACAAGGTAGCCAACGTCTTGGCGTTGGGTAGTTTCTTGAGGGGCACAAAGTGGCACATTTTACTGAAGCGGTCTACCACCACCCACACCACCGACTTGCCTTGGGATGGAGGCAAATCGGTGATAAAATCCATGGAGATATGTGTCCAAGGTCTCTGGGGAATGGGCAACGAACGCAGTAAGCCCGCTGGTCGGGACCTGGGAGTCTTGGACCTGGCACAAACCTCACAGGCGGCGACGTAGGCCTTAACGTCTTTAGGCAAACCAGGCCACCAATAATTTCTGGTAATGAGGTGTTTGGTACCCAGGATGCCTGGATGGCCAGATAGTGCGGAGTCGTGATTTTCCCTAAGTACCCTTAGCCGGAATTGCAGGGGAACAAACAGCTTGTTCTCAGGAAGGTTCCCAGGAGCTGAACCTTGATCAGCAGCAATTTCAGAGACTAAATCGGACTCGATAGAGGAAATGACTATACCTGGAGGCAAAATACAAACAGGATCTTCCTCCGAAGGAGGGCTGGCCATGAAGCTACGCGACAGTGCATCCGCCTTAATATTTTTAGACCCGGCCCTATAGGTAACCAAAAAATTGAATCTGGTAAAAAACAACGCCCATCGAGCTTGTCTCGGGTTTAGCCTCCGGGCAGATTCTAGGAAAACCAGATTCTTGTGGTCGGTAAGGACCGTTACCTGGTGCCTAGCCCCCTCCAGGAAGTGGCGCCACTCTTCAAATGCCCATTTAATGGCTAAAAGTTCGCGGTTGCCAATATCATAGTTACACTCCGTGGGCGAAAACTTCCTAGAAAAGTAAGCACAGGGGCGGAGATGGGTGAGGGAGCTGGTACCCTGGGACAAGACGGCCCCCACTCCCACCTCGGACGCGTCAACCTCCACAATAAATGGCTCCCTTTGGTTGGGCTGAACCAGCACGGGGGCCGAGATAAAGCACTTCTTGAGGGTCTCAAAAGCCTGGACGGCCTCAGGGGGCCAATGGAGGACATCAGCACCCTTGCGAGTGAGGTCCGTAAGAGGCTTAGCGACGACCGAGAAGTTAGCAATAAATCTCCTGTAATAGTTAGCGAACCCCAAAAAACACTGTAGCGCTTTCAGGGAGGCAGGTTGGACCCATTCAGCCACAGCCTGAACCTTGGCAGGGTCCATGCGGAATTCATGAGGAGTGAGGATTTGACCTAAAAATGGTATCTCCTGTACCCCAAATACACATTTTTCGATTTTGGCAAACAGTTTGTTTTCTCGAAGGACCTGGAGCACTTTCCTGACATGCTCTATGTGGGAGGACCAGTCCCTGGAAAACACCAATATGTCATCAAGGTACACTACAAGAAATATCCCCAGGTAATTTCTCAAAATCTCATTTATGAAGTTCTGGAAGACCGCAGGGGCATTGCACAACCCAAAGGGCATGACGAGGTATTCGAAATGGCCTTCGGGCGTGTTAAACGCAGTTTTCCACTCATCCCCCTCTTTGATGCGAATAAGGTTATACGCCCCCCGTAGATCCAATTTAGAGAACCATTGGGCCCCCTGAACCTGATTAAAGAGATCAGGAATCAAAGGAAGGGGATACTGGTTCCTTACCGTGACCTTATTCAGGCCACGGTAGTCAATGCATGGCCTAAGACCCCCATCCTTCTTCCCTACGAAGAAGAAGCCAGCACCTACCGGAGAAGAAGAGGGACGAATGTAACCCTTGGCCAGGGATTCCTGGATATACTCCCTCATGGCTTCACGTTCGGGACAAGAAAGGTTAAATATCCTACCCTTTGGAAGCTTAGCTCCTGGTACCAATTCGATAGCGCAATCGTATTCTCTATGAGGCGGTAATACTTCGGAGGCCTCTTTAGAGAAAACATCAGCGAAGTCCTGAACAAACTCGGGTAGCGTATTCACCTCCTTAGGGGGAGAAATAGAATTAACAGAAAAACATGACGTACAACATTCATTACCCCATTTGGTTAGCTCCCCAGTATTCCAGTCAAACGTAGGATTATGCAACTGCAACCAGGGAAGACCTAGAACCAAATCGTACGATAATCCCTGCATCAATAGTACAGAGCATTGCTCCAAATGCATGGAGCCAACAAGGAGTTCAAAAACAGGGGTATGCTGTGTAAAATAACCATTAGCAAGAGGAGTGGAGTCGATACCCACTACCGGAACAGGTTTAGGCAAATCAATCAGAGGCATAGCGAGAGACATAGCAAATTCCACAGACATGATATTAGTAGAGGACCCTGAATCCACGAAGGCACTGCCGGTAGCAGACCTACCACCAAAAGAGACCTGAAAGGGAAGCAATATCTTAGTACGTTTCATATTTACGGGAAATACCTGTGCGCCCAAGTGACCTCCCCGATGATCACTTAGACGCGGGAGCTCTCTGACAGCATTCTTACGCTTGGGACAGTTGTTTACTTGATGCTTGACATCCCCACAGTAGAAGCAGAGACCATTCTTCCTGCGGAATTCTCTACGTTGTTGAGGGGACACGGAGGCCCCGAGTTGCATAGGTATTTCTGAGTCTTTAGGGGAGAAACGAAGCAACGGGACTTCGGGAGGCATCATGGGGGAGTCGGAGGAAAAAACACATAAACGTTCACGTTGTCGTTCCCTGAGACGTCGGTCAAGTCGTACCACTAAAGCCATAACCTGGTCTAAGGAGTCAGAAGAGGGATAACTAACTAGCAGGTCTTTCAGGGCATTCGACAGACCCAACCTAAACTGGCACCTTAAGGCAGGGTCATTCCACCGAGAAGCTACGCACCACTTCCTAAAGTCAGAGCAATACTCCTCAACAGGTCTCTTACCCTGACGTAAGGTCACCAGCTGACTCTCGGCAAGGCAGTTCTGTCAGTCTCGTCATAAATAAGTCCGAGGGCAGAAAAGAAACAATCAACGGAGGAAAGTTCAGGGGCGCCAGGAGCCAAGGAGAAGGCCCACTCTTGGGGCCCTTCCTGGAGCCGGGACATTATTATACCCACCCGCTGGCTCTCAGAACCTGAGGAGTGAGGCTTTAAGCGAAAGTAAAGCCTACAACTCTCCCGAAAGGAGAGAAAAGCCCTCCGGTCACCTGAGAACCGGTCGGGCAACTTGAGGTGGGGTTCAAGGGGTGCGGTGAGGGGAACTACCAAGGTAGCATCAGGCTGGTTGACCCTCTGAGCCAGGGCCTGGACCTGTAGGGAGAGACCCTGCATTTGCTGAGCCAGGGTTTCACGGGGTTCCATAATGGTGTCAGGGACCAGGGTAGACTAGGTATAAGGCTTGTGAATTTGTAATGGTGGGGGGGGGTAGGGAACGGACAAGTGAGCCCTAATCTACCCGCCACTCTGTCCCTGCCTACTTGCAACGACCCGCCCTAGGCGACGGGGTACAACTGGGCGGCGGTCCCTGCGCTCAGTAAGTGCATGACAAACACGACAAACAAACAAGGGAATACAAGCAAGGGAAATGGGCAGTTGCTCGCGGAAACACCGTGAGCAACAGAGTAGTGAACGAGCCGAGTCAAGCCAGGAGAGTGCGAGGTACAAAGCGAAAAGCAGAAGAGTAGTCGGTAAGCCGGGGTCTGAATGGAGCAGGATCAAAAGTAGCAGGAGCTGTAGCTGGGCCAGGAAACCTCAAGGAAAGAATTCACAAGCACAGATGGACAGGAAGAGCAGGCTTAAATAGACCGAGGGCGGGAGCTAGCTGAGTCTGGCCAGGTTGCGATAGGCTCTCCCACTCCTAAGCCTGCCAGCCTGAGTGGAGGAAGCTGGTGTCTGTCTCAGGGATGTACACTCAGGTGTTGACTGATTAATTCTGGGAATTAACCCCGAAGCAGTGCCTGGCAGATCCTTTACAGCAATACAAAAGTATTGCAGTGTATTATAATAGCGATCGGAGGATCGCATAGTGAAGTCCCCTAGTGGGACTAGTAAAAAAGCTTAAAAAAAAGTTTAATGAAGTTAATAAAAAAAAAATTTGAAAAAAAAAATGAAAAACCCACTTTTTCCCCTTACAAACTGCTTTAGTATTAAAAAAACAAAATAAAGTTAAAAAGTTACACATATTTGGTATCGCCGCATCTGTAATGACCCCGACTATAAAGCTATTACATTACTTAACCCGCACGGTGAACGCCGTAAAAAATTAAATAAAAAACTACGGAAAAATTGCTGTTTTCTGTGAATCCTGACTTTAATAAAAATGTGATTAAAAAGTGATCAAAAAGTCAAATCTACTCCAAAATAGTACCAATAAAAACTACAAGTCTTCCCGCAAAAAAAAAAGCCCTCATACAACTGCATCGGCGAAAAAATAAAAACGTTACGGCTCTTCAAATATGGAGACACAAAAACAAATAATTTTGAAAAAAAAGGGTTTTTACTGTGTAAAAGTAGTAAAACATACAAAAACGATACAAATTTGGTATCGTTGCAATCGTAACAACCCACTGAATAAACTTATTGTGTCATTTATACCACACGGTAAACGGCGTCGATTTAGGACGCAAAAAAGAGTTGATGCTTGTCATCCCCACAATAGAAGCAGAGACCATTCTTCCTGCGGAACTCTCTACGTTGTCGGGGGGACACGGAGGCCCCGAGTTGCATAGGTACCTCCGAGTCTTCCGTGGAAGAGCGAAGCAACGGGACCTCGGGAGGCATCATGGGGGAGTCAGAGGGGAAAACACAAAAACGTTCAAGTTGTCGTTCCCTGAGACGTCGGTCAAGTCGTACCGCTAAAGCCATAACCTGGTCTAGGGAGTCAGAAGAGGGATAGCTAACTAGCAGGTCTTTCAGGGCATTCGACAGACCCAACCTAAACTGGCACCTTAAGGCAGGGTCATTCCACCGAGAAGCTACGCACCACTTCCTAAAGTCAGAACAATACTCCTCAACAGGTCTCTTACCCTGACGTAAGGTCACCAGCTGACTCTCGGCAAAGGCAGTCCTGTCAGTCTCGTCATAAATGAGTCCGAGAGCAGAAAAGAAACGAGCAACGGAGGAAAGTTCAGGGGCGTCAGGAGCCAAGGAAAAGGCCCACTCTTGGGGCCCTACCTGAAGTTGGGACATAATTATACCCACCCTCTGGCTCTCAGAACCTGAGGAGTGAGGCTTTAAGCGAAAGTAGATCCTACAACTCTCCCGAAAGGAGAGAAAAGTCCTCTGGTCCCCTGAGAACTGGTCAGGCAACTTGAGGTGAGGTTCAAGAGGTGAGGTGAGGGGCACTACCATGGTAGTGTCAGGCTGGTTGACCCTCTGAGCCAGGGCCTGGACCTGTAGGGAGAGACCCTGCATTTGCTGGGCCAGGGTCTCAAGGGGGTCCATAGTAGTGTCAGGGACCAGGGTAGACTAGGTATAAGGGCTTGTGATTATGTAATGATGGGGGTAGGGAAACGGACAAGTGAGCCCTAATCTACCCGCCACTCTGTCCCTGCCTACTTGCAACGACCCGCCCTAGGCGACGGGGTACAACTGGGCGGTGGTCCCTACGCTCAGTAAGTGCACGAGACAAGGGTACACAAAGCTAAGGGAAATGGGGCAGTTGCCCACGGCAACACCATGAGCAACAAGAGAGGTGATCGAGCCGAGTCAAACCAGGAGTGCACGAGGTACCAAACGCAGAGCAGGAGAGTAGTCAGTAAGCCAGGGTCAGTATGGAGCAGGATCAAATAGTCAGAAGCTGTAGCTGGGCCAGGAAACCACACAAGAAGAATCACAAGCAAAGGAGGAACAGGAAAGGCAGGTATAAATAGACAGAGGGCGGGAGCTAGCTCCGTCTGGCCAGGCTGCGATAGGCTCTCCCACTCCTAAGCCTGTCATCCTGAGTGGTGGAAGATGGAGTCAGTCTCAGAGACATAGACTCAGGTGCAGACTGATTACCTATGGGCGTATACACAGAAGATGTGCCTGGCAGATCCTTTACACAACTATATTAAGAGGTAAGAACATTGATATGTTTTTAAGAAATCTCTTTGCCATATTATTTTTTATTTATACCTTATATCAGTGATTTTCAATCTACTTACCATGGCGAAAAACTGAAGATGTTCCTATTCCAAGAATCCCCTACCAATGACATTGTTGATACAGAGATACAGACAAGTTTAAAGCCCCCAGTAAACTGTTGTGAACTTTGCTAAGCAAAAGACCAGCAGCCCTCCCCCTTAAAAAAATGGTTTATCAGTAAAAATGTATTTAATGTATTTAAGGTTAACCTATAATGATACTCTTTCCAGTCATAGGATCCCTGTAACAGTGTCAGCGGCAGAACACTATAACAAAGTTAGCCACAAGACTATAACAGAGAAAGTTACAGTTCATCCATTACATGGCAAGCCAGAGTGCCTGTCATAGTGCTCCCATAACAAAGAAAGACACAATGCCCCCATAACATTGACAGCCGCAGTGCCCATATAACAGTAAAAGCCACACAATACTCTTCCCTTTTTTTCACACTCCCACACTGTTCTTCCCCTCTAGTAGACTACATGGGTAAGATAACATGTTGTACATTTTTAATTCAAGTCTATAGTTCTATTTTTCTCATAACTGGGGACAAATGTCTTATGTGATGATTTATTTATTTTTAAGGTATAACATAAAGAATTTTTTTTCCTGCATAACTTCTAAAAGTGGTATATGAATGCTATATGATTATGCCAGTATGGGAATAGTGTGTAGTTCATATGGTAGCAGTCAATATAATCGTGAGCCACTCAATGTGACCATTAGAAACACAGCATCAGAAGCATTGTAGTCAGTATTAGAATTTTACAGAACGCAGATTTAAAGCCATCAAGGGTCTGCGGATAACTCAATGACGAAAGATTGCTGAAGAGACCATAGTAGTTGGCAGGTATATGGTTAATATTGAAAGAGACAAATGTGCCAGAGCACACTAAAATCCAATTTCCCAACTACTAACTGGTTGGTGATAATAAAATATAACTTTTATTGATTTGCTATTAAGATGTCCATGAAAGGACACACAATGAACACGAAGGGTTAAAAATTATAGCCAATGTCATTTAGCACACGCTCTGTATAGACTCTGCCTGCACTGTTGCAGGATAGAGTATAAAGTGGAGAAAGTCTGAATGTATTAGAACAGCAGCTGCAGACTGCTGAACCTACGTAGATTCAATGATCTAATACATTCAGACTTTCTCCACTTTATACTCTATCCTGCAACAGTGCAGGCAGAGTCTATACAGAGCGTGTGCTAACTGACATTGGCTTTAATTTTTAACCCTTCATGTTCATTGTGTGTCCTTTCATGGACATCTTAATAGCAAATCAATAAAAGTTATATTTTATTATCACCAATCAGTTAGTAGTTGGGAAATTGGGTTTTAGTGTGCTCTGGCACATTTGTCTCTTTCAATGATAACTGAATGACAACACATGGCTGCCATTAGTATCTGTCACCTTTGACTTTCTGTTAGACCAAGATAACTCAGAAACAGCTTATTAGAATAGACACAACCCTGGAATTTATGTATTTTTTGTTTTTATTATTTTGGACTGAAATTTTCTTTTCACTAATGTAAAAAACAATCATATTAACTTCAGGTTATCAAAAGATATGAAATGAGTATATACCTGCTAGACAAAATTTCAATATATATTACTTTCTTCTATATTCAAAATATATAAAATATTTTATGGAAAAAAAAGAAAATGTACTCTAGTCATCTGGAAACAGATTTTTTTGAGACTAGGCATCAAAAATTCTGCCACAAACAATATGCCTCAAAGCTTTTCTAAACCATGGATAGAGAAAACCATACAATATTGGATTACATGATGAATTAATATAGGAGAACCAATTAAATACTTCAAAAATAATTGTCGGAGTAGAATAATTTATGAATGGATCAACTAAAAATGTAATAAACAGGGGTAACCAAGAAGTAATGAACACACCCATTAAAATGGCTAATTTCTTAGCAACTTTGTGTTCTCTCTTCTTGGAAATATTTTGTGATGTTTCAGCCACAGTTTTGTTTTCAATGACTCTCCTATGTTTTAGGGACACAAAAAATAACTTCACGTAAATTCCAACCATTGTACATGCTGGAATATAAAAAGCAAAAAAAGAAGATAACTGACATTGGCTTTAATTTTTAACCCTTCATGTTCATTGTGTGTCCTTTCATGGACATCTTAATAGCAAATCAATAAAAGTTATATTTTATTATCACCAATCAGTTAGTAGTTGGGAAATTGGGTTTTAGTGTGCTCTGGCACATTTGTCTCTTTCAATGATAACTGAATGACAACACATGGCTGCCATTAGTATCTGTCACCTTTGACTTTCTGTTAGACCAAGATAACTCAGAAACAGCTTATTAGAATAGACACAACCCTGGAATTTATGTATTTTTTGTTTTTATTATTTTGGACTGAAATTTTCTTTTCACTAATGTAAAAAACAATCATATTAACTTCAGGTTATCAAAAGATATGAAATGAGTATATACCTGCTAGACAAAATTTCAATATATATTACTTTCTTCTATATTCAAAATATATAAAATATTTTATGGAAAAAAAAGAAAATGTACTCTAGTCATCTGGAAACAGATTTTTTTGAGACTAGGCATCAAAAATTCTGCCACAAACAATATGCCTCAAAGCTTTTCTAAACCATGGATAGAGAAAACCATACAATATTGGATTACATGTTGAATTAATATAGGAGAACCAATTAAATACTTCAAAAATAATTGTCGGAGTAGAATAATTTATGAATGGATCAACTAAAAATTTAATAAACAGGGGTAACCAAGAAGTAATGAACACACCCATTAAAATGGCTAATTTCTTAGCGACTTTGTGTTCTCTCTTCTTGGAAATATTTTGTGATGTTTCAGCCACAGTTTTGTTTTCAATGACTCTCCTATGTTTTTGGGACACAAAAAATATCTTCACGTAAATTCCAACCATTGTACCTGCTGGAATATAAAAAGCAAAAAAAGAAGATAACCATAGACCATAGTTTGTTAAATGTGATTGGACAGACATGAAAACATGTAACAAAAAATTGATATCCTTCAATTCCAGATACGCGGGAGTTGGAAACAACAACCCCAAGTGAAAATATCATAGCAGTTGACCAACATAAGAAGACCAGACATTTAATAACTGGCACAGTGATCCTTATGGGGTAATAAAGTGTCTCACACACTGCATAGAACCTGTCAATGGCAATGATGCAGAGATGAAAGATGGAGATAATGCTAAGAGTTAAGTCAAAGCCATAATGTATCTTACAAAACACATTTCCAAAGTACCAACAACTTTCCACAGTTCTCACCATACTGTAGGGCATAATAAATATTCCAAGGCAAAGGTCAGTTATGGCCAAGGAAAGTATAAGGTAACTAGTAGGGGAATGGAGCTGCACAAAATGAGAAATATAAATAATAATACAGAGGTTTCCAAAGATCGTAATTGTTATAGAACACGTAAA
Organism: Rhinoderma darwinii; assembly: GCF_050947455.1. Classification (NCBI taxonomy): domain Eukaryota; kingdom Metazoa; phylum Chordata; class Amphibia; order Anura; family Rhinodermatidae; genus Rhinoderma; species Rhinoderma darwinii. Next base: position 273,902,766 of record NC_134690.1, on the reverse strand, counting down.
GAATATATATAATCCCAATCTGGCACCCAGAGACAACCTGCTAGAACAGGAGAGTATTTCAAATTGCGAGCAGTTAAGAGTAGTCATATCCATATTTTGATAGCACAGATACTGTCACAAATGTTCACTCCTTAACATGTTCATCCTATGAAGAGTTTCTTCTTCCCATAATGTAACTGAGGATCCTAAAAATGAACCAGAATAAGGATTTTGATATTCAGAGGGGTAACTTGAAGCTCCTGGGCCAAATTGCAAACTTTGTAACAAGGCCGCCCAGCTATCATGTTACATTTATCGTACAGTTCTCCTTGTATGTGGTGGAGGGACCCTTAGGGTTTTTAAAGCCACCTCATGCCTGGGTTTGACTGCAATCCCTTTTTTTATTGTTCCATGTAGAGGCTTTGTTTTTTTGCGGTACATTACTTTGTTAATGTACCGTTTTTGGTACATATGCATTAGCATTTAATTTATATACATTTTTTTCTTTTTGGACAAAACTATAGAAGAAAAGCAATTCTGCTGCAGTTTTTTTACGCCATGCACCGATCATAATTGATATTATTAATTTGTTGTAAAGGCTGATATGTTCATGAGGATGCCAAAAAGAATGTCTAAAATATTTCATGTCTTGGGACTTGAGTTTCATAAAGTATATTGAGGGTATGTTCACATGGCTTATTTTCGGCCATTTTTTGGGCCGTAAACGTACGAAAAATGGCCGGAAAATCGGAAGCAGAACACCTCCAAACATCTGCCCATTGATTTCAATGGGAAAAACCGTGTTCTGTTCCGACAGGGCATTTTTTTACACGGCCGTTTTTAAAAATGGCAGTGTAAAAAACGGCCGCGAAAAACAAGTGCATGTCACTTCTTGAGCCGTTTTTGGAGCCATTTTTCATTGACTACAAAGTCAAAAAACGTCCGTAAAAAACGCAGTGAAAAACACGAGTTTGCTTAAAAAACGTCTGACAATCAGGAGCTACTTTCCCTTGAAATCAGCTCCGTATTTTCAGACATTTTTGAATTTGCGTGTGCACATACCTTCACCATAAAAAAAATAGCATTCGGCAGTTTTTAGGGCATAGCTACGTATGCCTTAACAACGGGGAATAGGGTCAGACAGCCGTGGGGTCCTCCAATGGACCCTGAGCTGTCTGATCATACAAGGTTTCACCCAGATCGCATCGCAGGAAATCCCTGTGACGTGATCAAAGGGGGTTCCCACTCAGTCTCTCCCTTTACATGCCACGATCAGCGTTGATCGCTGCATATTAAGTGTTAGGGTATGTTCACACGGCCTATTTACGGACGTAAATCGGGCGTTTTTGACCCGAATTACGCCCGAAAATAGCGCCTTCATAGCGCTGACAAACATCTGCCCATTGAAAGCAATGGGCAGACGTTTGTCTGTTCACACGAGGCGTATATTTACGCGCCGCTGTCAAAAGACGGCGCGTAAATAGACGCCCGCGTCAAAGAAGTGACCTGTCACTTCTTTGGCCGTAATTAGAGCCGTTATTCATTGACTCCAATGAATAGCAGCGCTAATTACGCCTGTAATTGATGCGGCGTTCAAGCGCCTGCACATGCCGTTACGGCTGAAATTACGGGGATGTTTTCAGGCTGAAACATCCCCGTAATTTCAGCCGTTACGGACCCCCGCCGTGTGAACATACCCTTAGGGTATGTTCACACGGCTTATTTACGCCTCGAATTACGTCTGAAAATGCGCCTCGATAGCGTTGGCAAACATCTGCCCATTGAAAGCAATGGGCTGACGTTTGTTTGTTCACACGAGGCGTAAATTTACGCGTCGCTGTCAAAAGACGGCGCGTAAATAGACGCCCGCGCCAAAGAAGTGTCATGTCACTTCTTCAGACGTAAATGGAGCCGTTTTCCATGGACTCCATGGAAAACCAGCTCCAGTTACGTCCGTAATGGACGCGGCGTTCAAGCGCCTGCACATGCCGTTACGGCTGAAATGACGGGGCTGTTTTCTCCTGGAAACAGCCCCGTAATTTCGGCTGGTACGGACGCTGCCGTGTGAACATACCCTTAAGCTATGGAGATTAGAGGTTTCTTTGATCTTTGCCATTAGAGCAGGTCTGAGCTGTGTTCTAGTCGTGGCCGCTCTCCTGATCGCTGTGGCACAGTAACATTTCCTGCAGGATCAGCATGACGAGTATGCTCGTCAAGATGTGTCTACTGCCAATCACGATGAGCTTACTAGTCATAAATTGGCAAGCGGTTAAAAATCACAAGGAATGTAAATGGTAAAACATTTAATCTTTTACTCAGAGGTAAAGCAAAGGCAATCAGATTATAAAGGGTTCAAAAAAAAAATAGAATCATCAAAGTGGAAACTCAGGCTAATATATAGAAGAAAATGCAATGCATTTACACAGCTTATTATAATGCACATATCAAACTTTACATCAGGGACACATTTAGGCCCTGTTCACACTGAGTATTTTGACGAGCTTTTTGATTTCAATGGGGGGCAGGGGTAGTTTTCTCCCACGAGCGGTAAAACCGCCTCGCGGGAGAAAGAAGGGACATGCCCTATCTTCGCGCGTTTATGCTTCTGACCTCCCATTGACATCAGTGGGAGGCAGAGAAAGCGTATTTCGCTGAGTTGTTTGCCCGCAGCCCGTAGCAAAAAACGCAGCTAAATACGTGGCGAAAATCGCGGCAAACAACGTGCAGGAAGGACAAAATCTGCCTCAAAATCCCAATTTTGAGGAAGAATTTTCCTCCGGCAAAAAAACTCAGTGTGAACGAGGCCTTAAAAGGTTTGAAGGCTATTGTAAACCTTTATATATATATATATATATATATATATATATATATATATATATACATATGTATATAAAAAGTAAATAAATAAATCAAACAATGTATTATGGGATTTTAGACAACTTTTTAACTGTTTTTTTATTAAAAATGTTATTTACTTTTTGAGATGAATACATAGAATCTGTATCTTGCGCTCAAACCCGAATCCGTCAGGTCACTGGGACTGACTTCTTCAGTGACAGCGGGACCTGCATGTCTCTGACATGCAATATCCAGCTGTAATCGATCCTAAGTTCATGACTTAGATGTGACCGATAGCAGGTGGATCATGCGCGTCAGAGAGACGCAGGACCTTCTTTCACCGAAGTCGTCAGTCCTGCAGACCTGACGGATTTGGGTTTGAGCGCAAGATACAGCTTCTTTGTATCCAGGATACTTAGAAACTGTATGTCAAAGAGTAAAAATTTTTTTTTTAGATATTTATAAAAAACAATTAAAAGAGTTGTCTAAAATTCTCTAATATATTGTTTTATTTAGAAAAATAATAATTGTGCTCAAAGGTTTACATAGCCTTTAAATAATACTGGAATCTTTCCACCATACTATATAGAATAATCACAATATAAAGTATAGATTATACAAACACTTATCTAACATCAGTGTATTTGGATCAAGGTTAATAAAAATTATTCCATAATAATAATATTCGGATAATAGCTAAAATAAAAAAAGGTTTCAATATTTATGCCTTTTAATGCGAAATATAGGGTACAGAGGTTTTGGGCGCAACTGGGATCTGATTCCTTAAAGGGCCAAAGGCCCCTCTGCCACATAAGACACCAGTATAATAAATTGCACATGTAGGTAAGGGTCATGTTACAGATTTTGTAATTGGGGCCCAGGACCTTCAAGTTACACCTCTGCTTGTACAGGTGTACTGGCACAAAGGAGAAAAAAATAGTAAATTAAGTGAATTGATAAGCATAGGCCTATAGTACTTGTGAACTATACATGCATTATACTTAAAAGTACTAATAATATCCTTTATTTACATCAATCAAAACTATTGTTTATCTTCATTCATAAAAATGTATTGACCAGGTCTAAGCTTTCAAGCTTCGGTCTCGTGGAGAGACATAGTGTATGTTCACACGCAGTGTTTTCTGGCGTATTTCGGGGCGTTTACGCCTCGAAAAACGCCTGAAAAAACGGAATCTGAATGCCTACAAACATTTGGCCATTTAAATCAATGGGAAAAACAGCATTTAGTTCATACAGGGCGTCTTTTTACGCCTCCGTTTCAAAAAACGGAGCGTAAAAAGACGCTCTGTAAAAAGAAGTAGCATGTCACTTCTTGAGGTGTTTTTTGGAGCTGATTTTCCATTGAACACTATGAAAAACGCCTCATAAAACGCCTCAAAAAACACCTGAAAAGAAGCCTGAGGCTATGCGCACACTGAGTTTTGACGAGGTTTTTGACGCAGAAACTGCGCCACAAAACTCGTCAAAAATGGCTCCGAAAATGCATCCCATTGATTTCAATGGGAGGCGGGGGCGGGGGCGGACATGCCCTATCTTCGGGTGTTTACGCCTCTGACCTCCCATTGACTTCAATGGGAGGCAGAGAAAGCATATTTCGCTGTGTTTTATGCACGCGGCGCTCAATGGCCACAGACGAAAAACGCCGCGAAAATGGGCGTGCAGGTTAGAGGAAAATCTGCCTCAAACTTACAAACTGAATTTTGAGGCAGAAATTCCGCCTGCCAAATACTCCGTGTGAACTCAAAAGAAGCTCCAAATTTCATTTTCAGCTTCAAAAACGCCTGAAAATCAGAGACTGTTTTCTCTGAAATCAGCTCCGGATTTTCAGACGTTTTTTGTTAAGCATATGAACATACCCATATAGATTTTTTTTTACACTCCACATTGTAATGTTTTCCTAAGATATGATTTATATCCTAAGATATGACTCCTCATGATCTGGAACGCAATCAAAATACAGCTGCTACACCGGGGAAAAAAACACACATAAAAACAAGGGCTTCAGTCGCAAATCATTAACAGCCATGATTAAGGACGTTGGACACGTCTGAAACGCGTAGGCTCCATCACTGGATCGATATTCCTTCTTGCACACTAGGACTCCATACCTTTGGACCTTTTTAACCAGAAGACTAGTAAAACTTGGAAATAGTTTCCGTTTTATTCCAAACACAGCGCTGAATCCAACTCTCTGTTACCCTCTGCTATATGATTTATTTGTCATGTGTCCAAAGTTAGAAAAAAGTCAGTTTCGAGTTGGTATCTCATGTGTTTTTTGTTTTTAAGTAGATATTGAACTGCTAAGATCTGTTATACTCAGAATTCTGTTTAGAGAATTTAACATTTTAGCCAAATTATAATTCCTTATCATCATAATATTGGATAATTATAAAGCCATATAGATGGGGCAGAGATGACTTTGCTAACATAGCTTAACAACATTCATAGGACTGCATGTCTTAGTAGCAATGCAGGTAAGGGGGGATTCACACGAACGTGTATTGGGTCCGTGCGGGCCGCGTGGTTTTCACGCGCCACGCACAGACCAATACAAGTCTATGGGGCAGTACAGACAGTCCGTGCTTTTTGCGCAGCGTTTGTCAGCTGCGCAAAAAGCGTGACATGCTCAATATCTCCGCGTATTTCGTGCATCACGCACCCATTGAAGTCAATGGGTGCGTGAAAACCACGCAGGTCGCACGGAAGCACTTCCGTGCGAACCAACTGAAACAGCGCAACAGCTGTCAAAAGGATGAATGTAAACAGAAAAGCACCACGTGCTTTTCTGTTTCCAAACATCCAAACAGAGTGTCTTTGAGATGAGCGAACCCGGACAACCGAACCGAACTTCACCGGGTTCGGCCGAACTCGTTTTGGCCGAACCCGGCAAAAAAATTTCCGGTACGCGACGTCAGGAGATAGTCACTGTCCAGGGTGCTGAAAGAGTTAAACTGTTTCAGCACCATGGACAGTGACTTCCGATCCCAATATACATGAACCTGTAAAAAAAAAAAGAAGTTCTGACTTACCGATAACTCCCGGCTTCTTCCTCCAGTCTGACCTCCCGGGATGACAATTCAGTCCAAGTGACAGCTCCAGCCAATCACAGGCCAAGCACAGGCTGCAGCGGTCACATGGACTGCCGCGTCATCCAGGGAGGTGGGGCCCGATGTCAAGAGAGGCGCGTCACCAAGGACGCGTCACCAAGGCAACGGCCGGGAGGGAAGTTCTCGGTAAGTACGAACTTTTTCTTTTTTTTTAACAGGTTTCTCGATATTGTGTTCGGCATTCACTGTCGAGGGTGCTTAAAGAGTTACTGCCGATCAGTTAGCTCTTTCAGCACCTTGGACAGTGACGGGCGTCGACTAGCCTCATCTCTATGATGGCGGCTGCGCGAAAATCACGCAGCCGCGCATCATACACGGATGACACACGCAGCTGTCAAGTGGTTTTTGCGCGCGCAAAACGCTGCGTTGTTTGCGCGCGCAAAAACGGAACGTTCGTCTGAATCTGCCCTAAATCTAATGTTGTTTTTTTTTACCTTGGTGGTTATGTTTATCACAATGTAGAGATGAAATACTGCACATCACGACATTTGCATCTATGTCTAAAGCTGGTCATACACTAGAGATTTCAGACAATGCAAAAAGGAAGATATATCCCATTTTCTGCCAACTCTTTGCACCTTTATGTAACAAAAACGAGCATGACAGATTCCAACTGAAAGCTGATATATGTGGAAGGGTCAATCTGTCATTTTGAATTGTTTCCATCATTGTCAGGTGCAGTCATTTGAAGTACTTGGGAAGACGTTTATGTCATTTAGGGCACGTTCAGACGTGGCAGAATTTTTCCGCTGCAAATGTAGCAGCAGACTCGCAGCAATTACTCAACGAATCTGCAGCAACATTGCATATTTGACAGGTAATTCAGATGTTGCGGATATCTCAGCGGACTTCCCGCAGATTTGAGTTTATGCATTCCAAAGGCTGAAATCCGCAGTGAAATTCTGCTGCTTCTCTGCAACAAAATGAGCATGCTGCAGAGGGAAAATTCTGCACCGCAGCCTAAATTCCGCACAGTTAGTTTCCGCAACGTCTGAACTAACTTTCCTAAATATGTGTAGAAACCAATGTAAAAAAGGGCTGCTGCAGATTTCCACTGCGGACTGTCCACAGCGGAATTCAATAACAATTCCGCCATGTCTAAATGTGTCCTTATAGATCGGTGATCTTTCATAGATCAATCAGAAATTTGTCATTTTAAGTTATATTGTCATACAGAACTGCAACCTTCACAAAACAACAGTGAAAGACAAGTCTCAAAAAGTGGCCGTCTACATTCTGGTCAGTTTAATAAATTTCTGTCCCAACTATCTCAACGAAAGGAAAGAATGTTCTTAAAAAAAAAAAGTATCAAATGTAAAGTAGATTTTCCTGACAATGAAATGTAGTGTGGCTGTATAAAATAAACAGCACAGGCTTTTATGCCATCCTTTTATACGGCAGATTGAGATGTCAAGATACTTAACATTGGGAGATTCGGATGTTTCCACCTCCTTGTGGTAATGATTGTGTTATAAAAGCAGATTTATTTTTCCCCATAGACTAACTAAGCTGATGTAAACAGGGAATAGAGCTGCAATAGCGCAATTAGTACAGCGAGGACATTCCTAAAATCTAGTACGAAAGAAAACTCTACTGTGAAGGAAATTTTCATCATATTAACCACGTTATTGAAAGTCTAGCAGTCTACTGGATTTATAGTCTATAAAGTATAATAATACTAATAATCTAATAACTGTACTTTAATCACCCTCCAACCACCTTCAAATACAGTCACGTCATCCTAACTGCATGCAGAATGGATCAGGGAACTACCTATCACAGAAATAAGTCTGTTGTAACTGTTGTGCAGCTTACTGTAAGGCCGAGTTCACGCGGGGCGGATATGCTACGTAAAAGCATGCAGCGTATCCTCCCTGTGCGCCGCGGCGAAAAATTGCACCAAACTATGGTGACGCTTCATCCCAGGAGACCGCTGCAGCCAATCACAGGCGTCATCCCAGGGGGCGGCCCTCTGACGTCATCCAGGCCGACCTCCTGGGATGATCCCATGTGACCACCGCTACAGCCTGTGATTGGCCCATGGGATGAAACATCATCCCAGTAGGCCGCACTGGAGGAAGGAACACAGACTTCTGGGTGACTATGAGGTTTTATTTTTCTGACTTGCGTTTTATGCAGCGGAATCGCTGTAAAAAAACGCAACAACTGCTATTACGCATTTACGCAAATACAATTTAAATGCTGCAAAATAAAATTCCAAACTGCATGTCAATTTCTGAGGTTCAGGGTTGCCTGATGGGAGTCATTTACTAATCCATATATGGCATGCTGGAAGGAATATCATTACCATTGCATAGGATGGTATGATCGTCATAAAGACAAACTGCTTATGGTGTGGCAACATGACACTAAAGTTATCCTACACTCAGTGGAGTATCTGAATATGAGCCCAGAAAAATGCTGATTTATTTTTACTATTATACCAACAGTGTTTCATTTTTTTGGATATACTGTGCATTCGGAAAGTCTCAATAACCCATGTTGACAAAGTGAAACAGAATTGTAGAATATTTAGCAAATTTATAAAAAATAAAAAACCAATTTTTGCATGATAAATGCTATAAGCGGCCTATCTGTAACCCCTTCCTGCATTTGGATATACTATTACTTCCTAGTTGCAATATTCGTACAGCAATGGGATGTAAAAGTATGTCCAGTAAATAGCTCAGCAGTGGATGGATCTGCAGCATGTGCTAGCTGTAATCCAATCTGTAACTCCAATCCTGGCTGTTTAACCCCTCACACACAACGGTCAGTCCCTGCCTCTATTAGGCCAGTCGTGCCTCATGAAGCGATCACAGGAAGTAGATTGGTTGTCATGGCAGCCGGGGGACTAACAAATGCCCCCAGGCCTGCCAATGTTATATGCCTATTAGATTATACATGGCCTAATAGATTTCCTTTCAATTTATTACTGAGTATATCAAAGCTGTAAAGGATCTGCCAGACACAGCTTCTGTGTCGACGCCCATGGTTAGTCAGTCTGCACCTGCTCCTAAGTCTGATAGAGTGACTCCTTCGTCTACCACTCAGGCTGGGAGGCTGTGGAGTGGGAGAGCCTATCACAGCCTGGGCAGACGGAGCTAGCTCCCACCATCTGTCTATTTATACCTTCATTTCCTGCTTCTCCTTTGCCTGTGATTCTGCTTGTTTCCTGGCTCTGCTGCTGCTTGTACTATTGGTCCTCTGCTTCATAGTGACCCTGGCTTTACTGACTACTCGCTTGCTCTGCGTTTGGTACCTCGTACACTCCTGGTTTGACTCGGCTCGTTCACTACTCTTGTAGCTCACGGTGTTGCCGTGGGCATCTGCCCCTTTTCCCTTAGCTTCTTTGTACCCTTGTCTGTCTGTCTGTCGTACACATAGAGAGAGTAGGGACCGTCGCCCAGTTGTACGCCGTCGCCTAGGACGAGCCGTTGCAAGTAGGCAGGGACTGAGTGGCGGGTAGATTAGGGCTCACCTGTCTGTCTCCCTACCCCGTCATTACATAATCACAGGCCCATATACCTTTTCTACCCTGGTCCCTGACACAACTATGGACCCCCTTGAGACCCTGGCTCAGCAAATGCAGGGCCTCTCCCTACAGGTCCAAGCCCTGACTCAGAGGGGCAACCTGCATGATGCTACACTGGTAGTGCCCCCCACTTCACCTCTTGAACCCCACCTCAAGTTGCCTGACCGGTTCTCAGGGGACCGGAAGACTTTTCTCTCCTTTCGGGAGAGTTGTAGGCTCTATTTCCGTCTAAAACCCCACTCCTCAGGTTCTGAGAGCCAGCGAGTGGGTGTAATTATGTCCCGGCTCCAGGACGGGCCCCAAGAATGGGCCTTCTCCTTGGCTCCCGACGCCGCTGAGCTTTCCTCTGTTGACCTTTTTTTTTCTCCTCTCGGGCTCATATATGACGAGACTGACAAGACTGCCTTTGCCGGGAATCAGCTGGTGACCTTACGTCAGGGTAAGAGACCCGTTGAGGAGTACTGTTCAGACTTTAGGAAGTGGTGTGTAGCTTCTCGGTGGAATGACCCTGCCTTGATGTGCCAGTTTAGATTGGGTCTGTTGAACGCCCTGAAGGACCTGTTAGTTAGCTATCCCTCTTCTGACTCTCTAGATCAGGTAATGGCTTTAGCGGTACGTCTTGACCGACGTCTCAGGGAACGACGACTTGAAAGTTTTTGTGCCTTCTCCTCTGGCTCCCCCATGATGGCTCCCGAGGTGCCGTTGCTTCGTTCTTCCACGGAAAACTCAGATGAACCTATGCTACTCGGGGCCTCCGTGTCTCCCAAACAACGTAAAGAGTTCCTCAGGAAGAATGGTCGCTGCTTCTACTGTGAGGATGACAAGCATCAAGTGAACAACTGTCCTAGGCATAAGAATAAGCAGCCGGAAAACTTCCGTGCCTAAGTGACCATTGGGGAGGTCGCTTGGGCGCACATGTATTTCCCGTGAATATGAAACCTAATAAGATCTTGCTTCCCTTTCAGTTCTCTTTTCGTGGTAGGTCTGCTACCGGCAATGCCTTCGTGGATTCAGGGTCTTCTGCTAATATTATGTCTATGGAATTTGCTATGTCTCTAGCTATGCCATTGATTGATTTGCCTAAACCAGTCCCGGTAGTGAGTATGCTAATGGTTATTTTACACAGCATACCCCTGTTTTTGAACTCCTTGTTGGCTCCATGCATTTGGAGCAGTGCTCTGTACTGGTGATGCAGGGATTATCATCCGATTTGGTTTTAGGCCTACCCTGGTTGCAGATGCATAATCCCACGTTTAACTGGTTTACTGGGGATCTTACCAAATGGGGTATTGAATGCATGACGTCATGTTTTTCTGTTAATTTTATTTCTCTCCCTGAGGAGGTGAACACTCTACCTGAGTTTATTCAGGACTTCGCTGATGTTTTTTCTAAAAAGGCCTCCGAAATGTTACCTCCTCATAGAGAGTACGATTGCGCAATCGATTTGGTACCAGGAGCTAAGCTCCCTAAGGGTAGGATATTTCATCTCTCTTGTCCCGAATGTGAAGCCATGAGAGAGTATATCCAGGAATGCCTGGCCAAGGGTTACATTCGCCCCTCTACTTCTCCGGTAGGTGCTGTCTTCTTCTTCGTAGGGAAGAAGGATGGTGGTCTTAGGCCGTGCATCGATTACTGAAACTTGAATAAGGTCACTGTAAGGAACCAGTATCCCCTTCCTTTGATTCCTGATCTCTTCAATCAGGTTCAGGGGGCCCAATGGTTCTCTAAGTTTGATCTACGGGGGGCTTTTAACCATATCCGCATCAAAGAGGGGGATGAGTGGAAGACTGCGTTTAACACGCCCGAAGGTCATTTCGAATACCTCGTCATGCCCTTTGGGTTGTGTAATGCGAATTTTCCCTTAATAACCGGGTCAGTAACTCGTCAGGGGTCTCCCCCTTTTTCTGTAATTTTGGGTTTAATCCACGGTTCTCCTCCGTTTCACCTGGTGGTTCCAACAATCCCGAGGTAGATGTCGTTCATCGGGAACTGTGCACAGTCTGGGCCCAGGTTCAGAAGAACCTAGAGGCGTCCCAGAGCATACAAAAGACTCAGGCAGATAGAAGACGTTCTGCTAACCCTGTTTGTGGTCGGGGATCTGGTGTGGCTATCTTCTAAAAATTTGCGCCTTAAAGTCCCGTCCAAAAAATGTGCTCCCCGATATATAGGGCCGTACAAGGTCATTGAAGTCCTTAACCCTGTCTCCTTTCGATTGGAGTTACCCCCGTCTTTTCGAGTACACGACGTGTTTCATGCTTCCCTCCTTAAACGCTGCTCCCCGTCCTTGGCTCCCTCGAGGAAACCTCCGGTCCCTGTTCTCACCCCTGAAGGGGTAGAATTCGAGGTGGGGCTCCCTCCAGTACCTGGTCCATTGGAGAGGATATGGGCCTGAGGAGAGGACTTGGGTACCCGCCCGGGATGTTCACGCTGGGGTATTGCTCAAGAGGTTCCATCTTCGGTTCCCCAATAAGCCAGGTCCACCTAGAAAGGGTCCAGTGGCCCCTCATAAAAGGGGGGTACTGTAAAGGATCTGCCAGACACAGCTTCTGTGTCGACGCCCATGGTTAGTCAGTCTGCACCTGCTCCTAAGTCTGATATAGTGACTCCTTCGTCTACCACTCAGGCTGGGAGGCTGAGGAGTGGGAGAGCCTATCACAGCCTGGCCAGATGGAGCTAGCTCCCGCCCTCTGTCTATTTATACCTTAATTTCCAGCTTCTCCTTTGCCTGTGATTCTGCTTGTTTCCTGGCTCTGCTGCTTGTACTATTTGTCCTCTGCTTCATATTGACCCTGGCTTTACTGACTACTCTCTTGCTCTGCGTTTGGTACCTCGTACACTCCTGGTTTGACTCGGCTCGTTCACTACTCTTGTAGTTCACGGTGTTGCCGTGGGCATCTGCCCTTTTCCCTTAGCTTCTTTGTACCTTTGTCTGTCTGTCTGTCGTGCACATAGTGAGAGTAGGGACCGTCGCCCAGTTGTACGCCGTCGCCTAGGACGGGCCGTTGCAAGTAGGCAGGGACTGAGTGGCGGGTAGATTTGGGCTCACCAGTCTGTCTCCCTACCCCGTCATTACAAAAGCATTATTGAACCGCCATGATGAATAGCATAAATAAAAAGAAAACAATATCGGAATTGGTGGGTTCTCTCATCCGCCCTCCCGGAAAAGGTTCATAAAAGTTAATCAATAAATTATACGTGTCCCAAAATGGTGCCATACCTCAATGAAATAATAAAAAAATTGTGGCTATTGTAATGCAGCAATTTAAAATGGGCTCAGAGGGGATGTCATGTATTCTAGATTATTGAGAGCTGGGTTTTAAAGCAGGGGAATAGCTATATTGGTGCCTCTTACAGATTTTGTATTAGGGACCAGGAACTTCAAGATACACCTCTGCTTCATAGGCATATGGAGGCTAAAAAAAACCTACTAGCCAACAATTCTCCTGTTTTTCTAGTCCCTTGAATGGGAAGTCCGTTATTACGATGAGCTCAGTTATACCTGTCTATGCATACAGCGATCCGGCACAGTCAGATGCAGTAATCTTATTGCACTGCCTGCACCTCCTCAGTGAGCTTCCGGTGTCTCGCAGGCCACCGGCATAAACCAGCCTGTGGACTACGATACTAAATGGCAGTGGGCATCCTGATGCCATGGATTAAGTTGAAAGCAGTGCTCATCCCGAGGCACCGGGCCAAAATTCTGGGTCTTTTGCTTTGGATGCCCGATACTAGCAATCTCACTGTAATGTAAAGGACTCTTTTTTTTTTATACCGAGTCATGGTAGGTATAATGAATGACATAATTTGAAAAGGAAAGATGCCAAAGATAAAGTACAGGCAAATTACATATCCAGTGACTAAAGTGGGGCTAGCAGCTCCAAATTTGTATTATCCGGCTAGTGTACTGTATATAATAGAGAAACAATTAATTCATTTATTCATTCAATTCTTGGTGAAACGAATTAAATCCTACAAGTTCCCAAAATATATATAAACTATCATAATCGTAATAGAACCCCATATAAATTATTCCTGACGGTACTCCAATTTCAAAGAATTTGGATTAGGGCAAAAGGGAAAAAGGCAGCAGCGATTGAAAAACTTCATTCTGGCACAATATACTGCACACTATCCATCTACAGGAGAATTTCACAATAGACGTTTTGGTTGGTGTCCCAAATATTTTAGTTAAGGGGAAGCTAATACAATTTCCAGAGGTGAAAGACTAACTTAATTTGACAATTGAATTAATGTTACAATTAGAGATAAATGAATTTCCTTAAATTAGTTTCAGGTTCGATTCTATCGAACCGGCCGTCAGTTTCAATTCGGTCCGAATAAAATTGTTGCAAATCAAAAGTATCCTGATTGCCCTGAAAAGTCATGTGTGACACTCTGAGGTATTCTAGGAATGTATACAACCACTTTCATGCTCAAACATTATTAGCAATGTCAAAGTGTCTGCAACATAAATGTCTATGGGTAAACAGATGATGCTGGTGGTAACAAGCAGTCGGTTTTACCCCTTCCCGACATCCGCCATATATATACATTACATCACATAAACACAACAAAAGTTTGAACAGCACATTCCAACAAATGATACAAAACGTGTATGCAGGTGCAAGAACAACTGTGGCTGCAAATATACAGCAGACAAAAATATGGCGACAGCACACTGCGAACACTAATGTAACCTAAACTGCTAAATATCAGTAAGTATGCATTACATGCTAAATCTACTTACAAAAGGGAGGTACTTAGTGCACATTTTGATCAAAAAGTGTTTGCTTACCTGGGAGATTTTAATTAGTTTAATGCTGGTTCCTACCATCCCCAGATATATGTGTAGGCTTAGTCCCAGTTCTGGGTGTATGTGCAGAGTAGGTCCCTACCTTACAGAGGTCGCTGACGTGGCAGGTTGAAAAAACACTTTTTGATCAAAATGTGCACTAAGAACCTGCCGCTATTTTTTTGTCTGCTGTATATTTGCAGTTACAGGTGTTCTTGCACCTGCACACACGTTTTGTATCATTTTGTTTGCATGTGCTGTTCAAATTTTTGTTGTGTTTATGTGATTCAAATATGTGGGGTTAGTGACTGCCTCCATTTTTGTTCTTGCACTCCTCCCATTCTGCCCTGGCTGATTTGAATTAGTTTAATGCTGGTTCCTTCCATCCCCAGATATATATGTAAGCTTAGTCCCAGTTCTGGGTGTATGTGCACAGTAGGTCTCCACCTTACAGAGGTTGCCTTGTCGTGGCAGGTGGGCAAACACTTTTGATCAAAATGTGCACTTTGTCTGCTGTATATTTGCAGTCACAGGTGTTCTTGCACCTGCACACACATTTTGTATCATTTTGTTGGAATGTGCTGTTCAAACTTTTGTTGTGTTTGTCATTTTCTCAACAAATAAAGGAAAAAAAGAACCACAGCATTTGTAAAGCAATTTCTCCCGAGTACGGTAATACACCATATATGTTCAGAAACTGGAATAACAACCATGTACTACTTTTGAATGTGACTTGACTACTAAAATGACAATGGGGAGGAAGAGGACGGTTTCGCTTACATTGCTGGCCAGTTAGATTTTTCCATGTGAGCAGGTGATGCCGCTTTATGTGCTGAAGGAGAACTCGTAGTTCCTGTCTGAACAGCCACAGCCTATTCTCTGACTGCAGAGCTTGCACACTGCGTTGGTTTTGTCGGTTGGCGTTGTTGAGAAAAATTCTCCAACGGGAGATGCCAGCACAAATCCACCACCATCAACGCTCGCAAAATTTCTGCCACCACCACTTGAACTTGCCCTAGGCCTGACAGCTTTGAGCCTACACCAACAGCAGCAGCGACATCACCTGCTTCAGAGCTGACCACAGTAGAAGACGTTCTGCCCCTGGCAGAACTGCTGCTGCCACCACCCTCCTACTCTGATGTCATCACCTCCTCATCACCCGGATCCAGTTCCCAGACCCTGTCCAACACAAAATCATCATCATTGTCACCCCCAACATCCACGCCACTAAACTCAGACTGTGATATATCATGGGCTACTTGCACCCCCTAATGATTCCCACCCTTCTATTTACCCAAAGTGCCACTACCACCACGGCTACCAGTATTTTTACCACCACCATGGCTACAGGTGCCACTACTACCACCACCAACACAACTGCGCATTTCAGTCATGTAAATTTTATAGCTGCAGCATCACTCACTCACAGCAATGGCTGCTTGGGTGGGCTTAACGAACACACTGACACTGAATGACTCCTATCTCTCTCTAAAATCTATCTCTCTATCAAATTATTGTAAATCTTACTATCTATTCTCTTCTCACTATAAAACACACTCACTGACATTAATCCACTACCTATTTGCAGCAGCATTTCCTGGTTCATATGATTGTCATCTACTGAGTCATCAGTGACTCACACCTATACCCCTCATGATTGGCTGGGCTAGAGGGAGGGCGCCTGCAAGGCATTATGGGGAAGCCCACCAGGCCACTGCCCTAGGTCTCTGTTTTCTTGTCCTCTTCTGAATTGGTTAAAGGGAAGCCGTCATTTTGACCGATTCTTAATGGATGAATCCTAAAATTTCCGAATTTGCTAAAATCCCAAAGTTTGGGGAAATTTGTAACAAATTTAACTAGAGTAGAATCGATTCGCTTATCTGTTGTTTAAGTATTATCAATTAAAATTTGTCATTTTATAGAACAGAGTTAGAAATATGTTCAAGGTAAAAGATTTTTAATTTATTATATTCTAACTGACTAATTGTTTTGACCTCAAAATTGTACAGAGTGTTGATGAGGGCAGTCTCTCGTAAGAATCCATTCTCAAGAAGAGAAAAATGGCTGGGAGAGTTGGGACATACAGCATAATATCTAAATGTCTATATTGGCGCTGTTCCAAGTTACATCATATTTTGCAGCACGTTGTTACAGGGATTTGGTTCACTTTTTAATCACGGGCTTCCTTTGGATTCTATACTCTGTATACTAGAAGATAAAAAAATGAAAAAATCAGACTGGCTCATAACATGCCAAGATTGCAATTTTAAGAATATTAATGCAGGTAAGAATAGTATTATTGCAGTCTTGGGCATCAAACCACCACACCCCTCCCCCCACTTAACCCACACACACCTATGAATTTGGTTTGAAAGGACAGAGAATTGCAAAAACATAATTGAAACATGAAAAACATTTGCATTAGTAAAGGGATAGACTGTTTAGAGTTGGGCCAGATGATATCAAAGTGACATAAGGCATAGTAGGGAGAGGATCATGACAGCAGATGAAGTATTATCTGTTATAAACAATAAGTGCAAATATATTAACAAATGTAAAAAAAAAGACATAACTGAAAATCAATATGCAAAATTGGATGTCAACTTAAAATGCCGGACTTCTGTATGGTGTAATAAGTAACAATGTTGTACTGGCCCACCAGTGTACCAGAAAATCCTCTGGTGGGCCCAGACTAACACAATAATAGGCCCTAAAGGTCCAGCAGAAGACAATCACTTGCCACTATGTTCTATTTCCTATGGGTTTATTAACAACTTACCAATTTAACCTTACTGCTGATTTATGTTGTTTTTGTAATAATTACAAACAAAATGTATGCTGTAATTAACATTGTCTGTGCACATGTTCTATATAAATGGAGGGTGGGTCCTCACAATAATTGTTTCTGGTGGGCCCAAAGAACCTCAGTCTGACACTTATGAGTAAGCTTGAGATCTTGGTACTTCAGGAAGCTGCAATACCAGATATATCCCATTGATAAGAGTGGTGTTGCCTCGTAAAAAATAAAAAAAAGGCAGCCCCTTTTTTCTTACCCATCTCTTTTAAGTTTCAACCTTGTTTTACGCTGAAAAAAAAGAGGGACATCTATCAATAAATATGCACCAGTTCTGTGTCATTAAATAAATCTGAAAATATTGTGCACCCCATATTTACTCAATAATTTGCAACTTTTGACCGTTTAATGCCGCCTCCGCCACATTAAAAAAGTGGGTGTGGCTTGGTGTAAGGGCTGGGCCACCCATGCCTCGACAATTTCACTATAATTTATGCCAGGAACTGTAAATTATAGCATAAATCTATGCTAGCTCGTAGCTGGCATAGATTTCCTTTTCTGGCTCACAGACAGCCAGAGATGCGCTTAATTAATTAAGAGGCACATTTTACTCCAGCATTCTTTATATTAGAAAACGCCATATGAAACGTCAGTCTTGATAAATTCCTCCCACAGACTTTTTTCATTCTAAGGCTGGGTTCACACGAGCACATTAATGTCCGTAATGGACGGACGTATTTCGGCCGGAGGTCCCGGACCGAACTCAGTGCAGGGAGCCGGGCTCCTAGCATCATAGTTATGTACGATGCTAGGAGTCCCTGCCTCTCTGCAGGATAACTGTCCAGTACTGTAATCATGTTTTCAGTACGGGACAGTAGTTCCACGGAGAGGCAGGGACTCCTAACGTCGTACATAACTACGATGCTAGGAGCCCGGCTCCCTGCACTGAGTTCGGTCCGGGACTTCCGGCCGAAATACGTCCGTCCATTACGGACGTTAATGTGCTTGTGTGAACCCAGCCTAACTGTTTAGTCTTTTTACACTTAACAAGATATGACAGAAAATTGTAAAGTGTTTTCCTTTTCATGAAACCTTTGGGGCCACCACAGGCTCCAGAACTTGGGTGTGACCACAACCTCTGTACTGTTATGGCTGGGGTCACAGACTGCCGGCATCACATACCTGCCAGCGGCCGCGACCGCATACCAATGTGCTCCAGCCGGCGTCACCATACTCGGAGACGCCAGAACACGCGGTCTCTCTCTTCCTCTGCTCTGAATAGGGTGCCTCTGGTATGGAGCTGTTTTATAGGTGCACGCGCTGGCCATTTAAGCTCGCTGACGAGCGCACACGCACCTACAAAAAGCTCCCTACTCTCCACGCCTGTATAAAAAAGGACTCTGCCCTCTTCCTCCTTACCTGAGCGTTGTGTGTGCCCATGTTCGTCATTGCAAATGGTCCCTTAGTTGTATCCTGTATCCTGTGTTCCCATATCCAGTAATTGTGTTTGTTCCAGTACGAAGTCTAGTGTTGGAGTTAAGAGTGTCATCTGTGCTAAGTGTCATCTGTGCCAAGTGTCTTCTACATCAAACATCTGCTACATCAAACGTCTGCTATGCCAAGTGTCTGCCTAATCTTTTATCAAGGTACTCGTCCTAAAGACTAT
This sequence comes from Rhinoderma darwinii, assembly GCF_050947455.1. Lineage (NCBI taxonomy): Eukaryota > Metazoa > Chordata > Amphibia > Anura > Rhinodermatidae > Rhinoderma > Rhinoderma darwinii. Next base: position 273,884,034 of record NC_134690.1, on the reverse strand, counting down.
TATTGACTGTAGTTTGGCCAGCTGCTTCTCCGCTACGGCGGAGTGGCCCAGTGGGTACACATACTCATAGCCGTGACATGTACAGGGTTGGTTTTAGAGAAAGTGTGGCCCTGGGCAAAGATAAAAGTCGGGCCCAATTTTCTGAATTATTGTATCAATATTGCAGTCAATACAGAAGGCGGTGTGCAGAGAACTGCATCATGGATTTCTAGCGCGTCTAGGAGTGTTGCAAGCCCCAAAGCATATGTCCCCTCTCTCAGACAAAAAAAATTATCTATATACAGTTCATACCACTATACCAGATTAAATATTACCTACATACTGTTACTGAACACAACTCACTATTATAAGACCAATTTTACCAATAATAATTCAATATAATGTCCAAGTAAAACCACCACACCATAACCACATAGTGACTGAATAATACCCCTATACTGTTACTGAATAAAAACTACTATCCAAAGACCAATATTACCACCATATAGTGACCCTATAGTGGTAGATGTCAGTTATAAAGGAGCTCTGCAGACCATAAAAGTGATTACAGCACATTTATATCCAGTGACTCACAGGTGATGTTTTCTCTGATTAGAGTCAGTCACCTTTCCTTTTTTTCTCCATCCGGCCCAGACCATTGTGACCACTTATTCCAGCCATGACTCATCTCTGCAGAATTTGTCGCACAGGCATGTTAGTTTCTTGCTTTTCCAACACCCACCCCACCTATACACCATCCTCTAAACAAACTAGTTTCCACAGTGCCCCAGATGGTAATAATGATCCCTTAGTGCTCGACACAATAAAAGTGTCCGATAAGTAACCCTGCCTCCTTTGTGCCCCCACACCGTAATAATGCCCGCTTTGTGTTCCTGTAGATAGAGCCATAGTGCCAATGTAGATAGCACCACAGCAACCCCTGTAGCTAGCGCCACATATAGCCCACTGTAGATACTGTCACACACACAGCCCCCATGTAGATAGTGCCTCACACACAGCCACCTGTAGATTGTGCGACACACACAGCCCCCTATAGATTGTGCCACACACCCCCTATTGTAGATAATGCCACACAACCCCTTTTGTAGATAGTCCCACACAGCCCCCCACTCCTTGTAGACATCACCACACAGCCTCACCTTGTAGATAGTGCCACACAGGCCTCCTTGTAGATAGTGCCACACAGCCCTCCTCTTGTAGATAGTGCCACACAGCCTCCCCTCTTGTAGATAGTGCCACACAGCCCACCTTGTAGATAGTGGCACACAGCTCCCCTTGTACACAGTGCCATACAGCCTCCTTGTACATAGTGCCACACAGCCCCCCTTGTAGCTAGTGCCACACAGCCCCCCTCTTGAAGATAGTGGCATACAGCCCCCACTGTAGATAGTGCCACACAGCCCCCCTTGTACATATTGCCACACAGCCCCGTAGGACATAGTGCCACACAGCCCCCCTTGTGGCTAGTGCCCTCTTGTAGATGGTGCCATACACCCCTTCTTGTAGATAATGCCACACAGCCCCCCGTGTAGAGAGTGCCACACCGCCACCCCTTGTAGATGGCGCCACACAGCCCACCTTGTAGATAGTGCCACACAGCTCCCCTTGTAGATAATGTCACACAGCCCCCACTGTAGATAGTGCCACACAACCCCCCATGTGCATAGTACCACACAACCCCCTTTTACATAGTGCCACACAGCCCCCCTTGTACACAGTGCCATACAGCTCCTTTGTACATAGTGCTAAACAGCCCCCTTGTAGCTAGAGCCACACAGCCCCACTCTTGTAGATAGTGGCATACAGCCCCCACTGTAGATAGTGCCACACTGCCCCCTTGTACATAGTGCCACACAGTCCCGTAGGACATAGTGCCACACAGCCCCCTTGTAGCTAGTGCCACACAACCCCCTCTTGTAGATAGTGCCGTACACCCTTTCTTGTAGATAATGCCACACAGCCCCCCTTTTAGAGAGTGCCCCAGCGCCACCCCTTGTAGATGGCGCCACTCAGCCCACCTTGTAGATAGTGCCACACAGCTCCCCTTGTAGATAATGTCACACAGCCCCGACTGTAGATAGTGCCACACAACCACCCGTGAACATAGTACTATACAGCCCCCTTTTACATAGTGCCACACAGCTCCCCTTGTAAGTAGTGCCACACAGCCCCCCTCTTGTAGATAGTGCCACACACCCCTCTTGTAGTTAGTGCCACACAGCCGCCCTCTTGTAGATAGTGGCATACAGCCCCCACTGTAGATAGTGCCACACTGCCCCCCCTTGTAGATGGTTCCACAGAGCCCCACAAACCCAAAAATGTTTTACTCACCTAGCCCCATTACCACGATGGACGGAGCAGCTCTACAGCTTCGAAACGTTGAGACGGGACCCTTGCATAAGCCATCGTGATCCAGTGATGTCATCACACCAGTCTGCGCATGGGATTCTGTCCCAGCGTCTTATAGACTGCAGGCCTAAGTTGACCTGTAGCCTATAGTATTCAATTGTATCTGCGTCCTGAGTATCTGCGTCCTGTGTCCCCCAGTGCTAGAGACACCACTGGGCATGAGGGGGTTTGCATAAATGTTATGTGCCGGGCGTCATTGGCCCCTTCATGCCACAAGCCACGTAGCAGCCACTATGGCTGCCATAGTGCCGCCACTGGGCAGGGGGCCTTGAGAGGATGGGCACCCTGGGCAATTGCCCAGCTTGCCGCCCGTAACGACGGCCCTGCCTCTGTACTCCATATAGTTATGGTCCTGTCCCTCATTTTACAGTTTACAATGATTCTACATAACAATGGTCCTTTTTGAAATTCTCAAAGTTAATGTTCTCATGTTGCAATCACACTGGTAAATAGGTGCACTGAGTAATATAACCATATTTAATTAGAACAAACGGTTTGCTGGTAATGCCGCTTTTCAGCTCAATAGCAGTGATGCAGTGGCGTAACTACCGCTATAGCAGCCGTAGCGGCTGCTACGGGGCCCACGGCATGAGGGGGCACGTGTCGCCCGCCGGCACGGGCCCCCACCATGGCCGGAGGCTACACTAGCAGCCGCTATGGCTGCTACAGCGCGACGCCACTGAACACTACGGCAGAGCAGGGAGGTATCTCCCCGCTCTGCCATTAAAGGGGTTGTTCCTACAAAAGACATTTATCCCTTATCCACAGGATAGGGGATACATGTGTGATCGCTGGCAGCAATAAGGAGAACAGGGGACCGAAAGTCCCCTGAAGTTCTCCATGACAAACCTCGGACTTCCGGGGTCTGAGCTGCGCAGACACCGAAAGTCAGAGGTTAGTCATGGAGAACTTTGGGGGACTTTCGGTCCCCCGTTCTCCTTATTGATGCCAGCGATCACACATGTATCCCCTATCCTGTGGATAGGGGATACATGTAATTTGTACGACACACTATAGGTCAGATTTTTTTGGGGGGTTGGGGCTGCATGGCGTTACCTACAGGGGGGGCTGTATAGCGTTACCTACAGGGGGGGCTTTATGGCATTCTCCACAGGGGGGGCTGTATGGCGTTATCTACAGGGGAGGGCTGTATAGAGTTACCTACCGGGGGGGCTGTATGGCGTTACCTACAGGGGGGGCTGTATGGTGTTACCTACAGGCGTGGCTGTATAGCGTTACCTACAGGGGGGCTGTATGGCGTTACCTATAGGGGGGCTGTATAGCGTTTCCTACAGGGGGGCTGTATAGCGTTACCTACATACGGGGCTGTATAGCGTTACCTGAAGGGGGCTGTATGGCGTTACCTATAGGGGGGGCTGTATAGTGTAACCTACAGGGGGGCTGTATGGCGTTACCTACAGGGGGTCTGTATGGCGTTATCTACAGGGGTGGCTGTATGGCGTTATCTACAGGGTGGGCTGTATGGCGTTATCTACAGGGGTGGCTGTATGGCATTATCTACAGGGGGGCTGTATGGCGTTTTCTACAGGGGTCTGTATGGCGTTATCTACAGGGGAGCTGTATGGCGTTATCTACAGGGGGCTGTATGGCGTTATCTACAGGGGGGCTGTATGGCGTTATCTACAGGGGGGCTGTATGGCGCTATTTACAAAGGGATCTGTATGGCGTTATCTACAGGGGGTCTGTATGGCGTTATCTACATAGGGGGCTGTCTGGCGTTATCTACAGGGGGGGCTCTGTATGATGTTACCTACAGGGGGGCTGTCTGGCATTATCTACAGGGGGGCTGTATGGCGTTATCTACAGAGGGGGCTGTATGGCGTTATCTACAGGGGGGCTGTATGTCGTTATCTACAGGGGGGCTGTATGCCGTTATCTACAGGGGGGCTGTATGGCGTTATAACAGGGGGCTGTATGGCGTTACCTATAGAGGGGGCTGTATGATGTTATCTACAGAGGGGGCTGTATGGCGTTATCTACAGGGGCTGTATGGCGTTATCTACAGGGAGGCTGTATGATGTTATCTACAGAGGGGGCTGTGTGGCATTATCTACAGGGGGGGCTGTATGATGTTATCTATAGAGGGGGATGTATTGCGTTATCTAGAGGGGGGGCTGTATGGCGTTATCTACAGGGGGGCTATACAAAAGGCACTATCTACAAGGGGGGGCTGTGTGACACCCAGGGGAGGGGGTCCCCAGTCATAAGTTTGCTATGGGGCCCAGTCTTTCCTAGTTACGCCCCTGCAGTGATGTGTGTTTTGTGGAAGGGGATCACTGCCTGGTTATGGGTGGGAGAAATGCAAATAATAAGAGCAATAAAAACTCGTAAATGAGGTTCCCCTTTATAGGATGGAATGGATGATAATGATCTGCGTCTTGGGTCTCTAATCGGCACTACTGCGCATGTGCAGCGTCCCTGCTCTTTATTCGGCGCATGCGCAGTACTGTCAATTGGAACGTAGAGCAGAAAGATCATACTCCACATGCGCCGAGTGAAGAGCAGGGACGCGTGTGCGTTACAGATAGTACTGGGCCAGGCATTAACGTGCCAATTATGCTGCCTGGCCCCTGTCAATCATTGTAAGAAGCGAGGGAGGGGGGTTGAACTGGGGAGCATAGTAAGAGCACTTAAGTGCAATGGTAACACACTCATTGCACCTAAACTTAATAAAACATATTTCTCTACAAAGGAGGCAGTAAGCAGAAAATGAAAATAAACGTTAGAAACGGGTTAGTGTCCTACACAATACCCTGTTAGTAGTTCAACTCAGACATTCTGGTGACAGACTCCCTTTAACACATCAGTACGGTACTATAAGTTCTATTAAAGTAGTAGTACAAATAAGGAACAGATGATATCACAAGCTGATTTCCTTACCGGGGCCTGCGATCGGGATACACAGCAACGAGTCCACCAAGTTTGGGTTACGCGCTAAGTGACTGTCAGCGACTGGCTACTCTACAGTGCCACTATGGGACTAAGACGCAAACATCAAATATAAGGCCTGCGGGCTGAATCCGGCACGCCATCTAATTTTATGTGGCCCGCGAGGTCCACTGCATGTAAAAACCTGAATCAGGTTTTTACATGCAGTGCCACAACATCAGGACTTCTAAGCCTGCAAAAACAGGTGTATTTTTCTGCTGTCCGTAGTGTCCGGCAGAAAAAAGCACCTTCTGGATTTAGTTCTCCCGGAAAAAATTGCACTGAGCCAAAAAGGACATGCGCTGTGCAAAGGGAAGAGTAAGCGGCCGCGGACATATTTTCAATCTGAAAATATGCCGGCCACGGCCAAGTGAGAAAGTCTGAGTGAGGTCACTGCCGGGAGTGGACCACTTAAGTCGCCTGACCTAAATCACATGACCTCACATCAGTGACGTGAGGTCAGATGACTGATTTAGGTCAGGTGACTGGACTGGTTCATTCCCGGGCACCGACCTCACTCAGTCAGGCAGAGCATAGAGTTGTAGTGGTAAGTTACCGCTCTTCACTCTGGGGCTTTCCTGGATTCAGCGGGACAGTCCCGGATTCTGGGGGTATGTCCCTCTGTCAATTATATCTGTGTCCTCAGGAAGCAGATAGAGTTGAACCCAATACTGAAGCGGGGAACCGTCAGAGGGAGCTACTTTAAGCACTGTGCCCGGGGAAGCTCTTGACTTCACTGTCCATATATGGACAGTTACGTCAGTGACTACTGATTAAGTGGAATCCCCATTGCCGATGATCTGGCCGGGTACTAATGTCAGGGGCTCCTCCAGGAGTGGAATCGCCGGCCAGAGTCTGCAACGGGGATTCCACTCAAGGAGTAGCCACTGAGGTCACTGTCATATGGACAGTGACATCAGCGCTTCCCTCTAGGAAGGGAATCCCCGGCCTATGCTATGGCTGGGGATCTGCTCCTAGAGGGAGTCCCAATGGTGCTATCTGGGGGGTAGCGCTATCTACAGGGGGTGGAGCTATCTGTGGGGGGTGTGGCACTATCAACATGGACACTGTGGCAATATATAGGGGCATTATCTACATGGGCACTGTGGTACTATCTACAAGGGCACTGGCACTTTATATGTGGGCACTGGCACTAGGGGCAGCTTTGAACACATTATACTGTATAAAGGCTGCTAGGGAGGCTTTATACTGTATGGGGCAGCTATGAGGACATTATGCTGTATGGGGGCAGCTATGGGGGCATGCTGTATGGGGGCGGCTATGGGGCATTATAATGTATGTGGGCAACTATTTGGGCATTATACTGTATGGGGGCATCTGTGTGGGCATTATACTGTATGGGCACATTATACTGTATAGGGCAGCTGTGGGGGCATTATGCTGTATGGGGGAATTTGTTTTGGCATTATACTCTTTGGAGAATCTGTGTGGGAATATACTTTATGGGGCAGCTATGGGGGCACTATACTATATGGTAGCAGCAAAAGGGCATTATACTGTGTGGGAGGCACTATGGGAGCATGATACTGTGTGGGCTTAACCGGGCATGTATGGGTGGGGATTGGGTGGGATTAGAGGCGTGGCTTAAAAGGAAAAAAATGTATCCCTCTTTGTGATACTTGAAAGTTGGGACGTATGCCTATGTGGCCTGTGCACTCTTGGCCTTATGTGTGGGACTATCTATAAGAGGTGGACTGTGTGGCACTCTCTACAAGGGGGCTGTGTGGTACTAGCTACAGGGTGGGCTGTGTGTCACTATCTACAGGGAGGCTGTGTGGCACTCTGTACAAGAGGAGGTGTGTGGCACTCCATACAAGGGAAGGTGTGTGGCGCTCTCTACAAGGGGGGCTGTGTGTGGCACTCTGTACAAAGGGGGCTGTGTGGCACTCTGTACAAGAGGGGGCTGTGTGGCACTCTGTACAAGAGGGGGCACATTATACAGGGGGCTGTGTGTGGCACAGTCTACAGGGAGCTCTGTGTGTTGCGCTATCTACAGAGGTCTGTGTGTGTTAGGCTATCTACAGGGGGCTGTGTGTGTTGGGCTATCTACAGGGGCACAGTAAATGGGGCATTATTACTGTTTGGGGGCACAGTTACTGAGGTGGCACTTTTATTTTGTCGAGTACTGAGAGATCATTATTACCATCTGGGGAACTGTGGATTAATATAAATGTAACTACTCCTTAACAGTTAAGCGAGCTGTTACATTTATACAGTCTTACAAATACAATCGGCCCTTTGAAGGCTGTTGTGGGCCTCGGTGAAAATGAGTTTGATACCCCTGGTCTAAGACCAGTAGATGATATACACAGTCCAGTGCAAGTTCTGGTTAGAAGAAGGGTACTGTCTCTTTGAAGATCAATTAACTTGACTTGTTACTGTATTACAACAGTATTATCAACGGTAGCAATAACACAAACAACTTGCCTGCAGATTATAGTAGTACAGTAGAAGGGCTTATAAACTACCTGTAACGTCTATGGCCGTGGTCCGTCGTTCTAACTTACCCCTCGACGACCGCGGCCATGGACATCCTGCTGCTGTGCTGCGTCCCCCCCTGTGAGGCGCCGGCACGCACTTCCGGGTATCGAGGCTGCCTCCTGGAGGGTGCGCGTGCGCTCATACCCACTCGTAAAGGGCCAGCGCGCGCATGAAATTATCATCAACACACATGATTTCCTGGACTATAAGAAGGCCCCAGTCCTTCTGATCCTCGCCTGAGTGTTGTTGTTGTTTCCCAAAGTCTGTCTTGCAAATGGTCTCCAAAGTGTCTTCCAGCTTCCGTACCTGTATCCTGTTTCCCATGCTATCCAGTACTATCCTGATCTACTGCCGTGCTGAACTGTTGCCGTGCTGTGCTGCATTTCCACGCCTGCTCTGCTACTCCACGCCTGACGTCTACCTGCCATTTAGTCCCAGCCGAGCCTGCCTTGCTTCTGTCTACATTGCCTCAGGTAACCTTTGTGGACTATTGACTCCCTACCATACCTGTTTGGCCAGCTGCCATCCCGCTACGCGGTACGTCCCAGTGGGTCCACACCCCGCATCATGACGCTACCACTTTTTATTTGCTTCTAAAAACACTATCCCACTCTCTCTTTTTTGCACAGGCCTCAGTCCATCCACTTTACAGGACTCTCTTTAGTACAGACCTCAGTCCACTAAACATCAGAGGGATCTCAATAGTACAGGCATCAGTCAACTTGCTTTACAGGACTTATCTCTCAACATTTGAATCCTCATACCTGGGACAATTTCAAGCCCAGCTCCCTAACTGCCCAGGAACACCCATATTGGACATTTTTTACATAAACCTTACCCTCTTTGAGGGCCATTTCGGGGACAATCTCGCAAAAAATGGGATGTTTGTGAGGTATGGTACAGACAGTAAATAGGCATCCATAAGTTTACCTAGTATACAGGAAAGCTGGAATTTCTTACTGTAATCCTATACCGTACATTTTTCATCACTTTCTTCACTCCAAAATACGTTAAAATTGTAAAGTGTTACTGACAACGGTTCATAGTATATTGAGAGGAAGTACTTTAATAAATGCAATTCTCTGAAACGTACGAGATGAAGATTTTGTTCTTTTTACTGCTAGTGCAGCATTGTCTGAGGTAAGTGCTTTTATCTGGTCTATAATATGAGGAAGTTTTGCGAACATGTCATACGTGTTGTGCATTTATCTCTCACATTTTTTTGCAGCTTCAAAACTATTTTTATTCCTTTTATAAACTAGAAAAAATGTTGGTGTGTATTGTACACAATATTTTAAAAGACGGATAAAATTACAGACTATAATTGGCCTTATTGATATGGAGCTGTAGTTGGTGTTTTCTAAAACACTGTCACACAGTACAATATTACAAAGTTAACTGTAACATTCATATTGAGATTAGCCAGATGCCCCATGCCTTTCATAGGATTTTTTTATTTACTTGGTATTATGATTGTGCAGTGTAACAGTCAAATAAAACGATCTAAAAGTGAAAAACCACCCCTGAAGACCCTTTTTTCATATCTATATAGGTCCAAAATTCAGTGATAAATGTCTTAATTTGTCTTCGCAGCATTTAAAGCTCTGTTTTTCTCATCTAGAACTCCAAAGTCATAGAGCAGTGGTAGGCAACTTTTTTGGTATAGCGTGCCGATAAAAATAAAATTAAAAAGAATCAATGACAAAGTATTCAGTGTGCCATGCAAACATGAAAGTCATATAAGACAAACTGTTACCACATATATGACATAAACCAATTAATCAGTTAATTAAACTTACATTTCAGTGTGACCCTTGTCCCTGACTTTCTTTGTAAAGGTGATCCATCTGTACTGCATACGAGGCTACTGAAAAACCAGGGGAGACCATGGCTACTGAACACTAGCTAGGAGGATGTGCATACTGGAGAGACCACGGGCAGTGTTCCCTATAAGGTGCGCGGCTGCACGGCCGCGCACCTTCCACGATCCGCCCGCTCACTAACTTTAAAGCCTGCGCACTGTCACAGGCGGCGGGTGGCGTTAGCACCGGAGGGGGGTCTGGTGCCAGCAACAGCAACATTCACTTGTCTGTGCATCCTCAGGATGCACATACAGATGAATACTATAGGCTGCAGGTCCAGGGTTGCCAACCGTCCGTAAATTTACTGACAATCCGCAAAAACACAGTGTTTTTTTCTGCCGTCCGTAGCGTCCGGCAGAAATAAACACTGTCCGGGATTTCCTCTGTTCCCTCCGATGATTTGCACTGCGCATGCGCCAAAATTTACATGCGCAGACACAGTGCAAATAAGAAGGGAAGCGCAGCCGGCAATTAGGAGGAGAGCGGATCCGGGGCAGGAGCCTATGACTGTCTCTGACTGGTGTGACCTCAGTCAGAGACACACAGACCATCATTGGGTCGGTGCTGGGACCAGTAAAGAGTGGTTCACCTGGTCCTGACCTCATGTCCAGAGACCAGGCAGGGGGGGTGGATTGAGTGTCTGACTTACCAGTCACAGCCCCACTTGCAGCTTTCCCGTGCTTAATTAGCATGGGAAAGCTACAAGTGGGGCTGGGATTGGTGAGTCTCACAGTCACTCCCAGTGCATACGGCATGCAGCAGCAATGGCAGCCAGTCTGACACTGAGTCTCTGACCAGCTACCACGCCCACACAGCAGACAGACGTTGCCGGCAGGAAAGACTGAGACCGTGCCTGCAGACTATAAGGCGCTGTGAGTCGCGTAGACTGGGGTGATGATGTCACATCTTTACACCGGTCTGTGCATGCATCGTGCCGGAGAGGCAGTGTAGCGCTCCGTCTGTCGCTGGAACGGGGGAAGGTAAGCACAATCGTATTTTTTTTTTTTAGGAACTGTGTAGCTTTATATACAGGGGGAGGGAGGTCTGTGTAGCGCTATATACAGGGGGAGGGGGGCTGTGTAGCACTATATACAAGGGGAGGATGGGGCTGTGCAGCGTTATATACAAGGGGAGGGGGGCTGTGTAGCGCTATATACAAGGGGAGAGGGGGCTGTAAAGCTCTATATACAATGGGAGGAGGGGGATGTGTAGCACTATATACAAGGGGAGGAGGGGGCTGTGTAGCGCTATATACAAGGGGAGGGGGGCTGTGTAGCACTATATACAAGGGGAGGGGGGCTGTGTAGCACTATATACCAGGAGAGGACGGGGGCTGTGTAGCGCTATATACAAGGGGAGGAGGGGGCTGTGGAGCGCAATATATACAAGGGGAGAGACGGGCTGTGTATCGATATATACAAGTGGAGGAGGGAGCTGTGTAGCGCTATAAACAAGGGGAGGAGGGGGACTGTGTTGCGCTATATACAAGGGGAGAGGGCGCTGTGTAGCGCTATATACAAGGAGAGGAGGGGGTCTGTGTAGCACTATATACAAGGGGAGGAGGGGGTCTGTGTAGCGCTATATACAAGGGGAGAGGGGGCTGTGTAGCGCTATATACAATGGGAGGAAGGGGGCTGTGTAGCGCTATTTGCAAGGGGAGGGGGGCTGTGTAGCGCCATATACAAGGGAGAAGGGGGCTGTGTAGCACTATATAGAAGGGGATAAGGGGAGCTGTGTAGCACTATATAGAAGGGGATAAGGGGAGCTGTGTAGCGCTATATACAAGGGGAGAGGGAGCTGTGTAGCGCTATATATAGGGAGGAATTGCTGTGCAGCGCTATATAAAAGGGGAGGAGGGGGCAGTGTAGCACTATCTACAGGTGTCTGTGTGGCACTATCTACAGGGGTCTGTGTGGCAGTATCTGCAGGGGGATCTGTGTGGCACTATCTACAGGGGGGTCTATGTGGCACTATCTACAGAGGGGTCTGCGGGGCAGTATCTACAGGGGGTCTGTGTGGCACTATCTATGGGGGTCTGTGTGGCACTATCTACAGAGGTCTGTGTAGCACTATCTATAGGGGGGGCTCTGTGGCAGTATCTACAGGTGGGGTCTGCGTGTGGTGCTATCTGCAGGGGGCTGCGTGTGGTGCTATCTGCAAGGGGTGATGCTGTCTACAGGGTGTGTGTGCGTCGCTATCTACAGGGGGTCTGTGTGGCGCTATCTATAAGGACATTGGTGTAATGAGGGATTCTTTCATTGATGCCTATAATTGGTGTTTATAACTGTTTCTTTTACTGCTGTACCTGTAATATTATAGTATTTAAAAAAGTAATTGAAAACTTATTTTAAATATTTAGTCGCTATATTAGCGTTTACTGGGGGTATTACTTTTGGTCATAAGATCGCCCACCATTAATGGAGACTTGCCCTGCTCCCTAACTGCCCCGCACGGGAGCTGCCAAGAGTTAGAGGGAAAATTGACCACGGCTACTGAATATCAGCTTGGGGTTGCTGTACCCAGTAGAAAGCGACTACTGAACAACAGCTTGGGGGGTACACATAGGAGAGACCATGGCTACTGAACACTAGGCTTAGGGGGTTGTAAACAGGAGAGAGCTGACAACTTTTGCTAACTTTTTCTTATACAGAGCGGTTACTGAGCTCCGTCCTTGCGGCACCGATCACCAGGAGAGAGCAGCGCCTCATTATACGCTGAACACCAGGATAAAGAGCAGTGCTGCATTGTGTGCTTGCCAAGTTTTCAGCAGTGACAAACACAATGAAGCACTGCTCTATCTTTTGGTAATTAGTGCTGCCAAGCCAGAATGAAGCGCAGCACTCTCTTCCTGTGTTCAGTTCCGCCAAGCTAGCAACGGCAATGGACACCGGAGGGGGAAGTGTGCCAGCAAACCAGGCCCCATTTGCCGGCTAAGGCACTGGTGCCACAGGTTCACTGATCCCTGCCATAGAGAAACAGTTAAATTATACATTTCTGTCTGCCTGCAGGTTTTACTAGACGGGAGTTAAAGACTCGCTGCATACTGATTATACATTGAACATAATATTAAAACAGTTTGCAGTACGCTCCTAAACTCACACTAGAAGCGACTGCAGAAGGACAGAATTGTATAATTTAACTCTACAACTATGGGGGGAATTTGGAGCTGTGTATCATAAAAATGAAATGACGAATTATGACCCTGCTGTCTAATACAAACAGCGCACCACATCTGCCCATTGGTTGTTTCTAGTATTGCAGCTCAGTTTTATTGAAGTTGATGTAGCGGAGTTGCACCTGTGAACAGGTGTGACACTGTTTTTTTGGAAAAAATAGCAATTTTCTAATCTTGTACAACCCCTTTAAAAATAAATCAGCACAGAATATTAGACCTAAAACAACATGGTGTTAAAAGGTGGATATTCAGGTTTAGTGAATCGATATTTCAGTTATTCAGTTTACTCAAATAGACATCTAATTAAGCCTCGTGTATATTTTTAACTAATATATATATATATATATATATATATATATATATATATATATATATATATATATATATATAGATACTCATAGTAGTGCAATAAAGAAAGTCTTTTGGATGTACAGAAGTTTATGATACAATATTACTTAGAGTTTCTCATTCGGTATTCTTATTCAGTTCCATGATATTGTTTTGGTGTCCATTGTTTTACATTTTTGTTTATTGCATACCTTGATATGGATTACTCATAATATAAAATGGTTCTAGAAGAATCAAACTGAAAAACTTTTCCAAACATTATCATTTTGAGCGCTCTCCGAAACCACATATAGAAGAATGCATAGACCATTGGGTTAAAAGTTGAATTTAAATATCCAATCCATACAAATGCATTGATGACAATGGGTGGTGTAACATATTTCATAAATGAACCAGTAGCAGTGCAGAAAAAGAAGGGAGACCAGCAAATTAGGAAAACACCCATAATTGTTCCCAAGGTTTTGGCGGCTTTCCTCTCTCTGCATCGGGACCCATGATGATTTCCATCAAGTTCAATCTGGAATTGGATCTGATTGGTGGTATCTTTAATTGATCTTGCTTGTCTCTTGGCTATGATGTATATTTTTCCATAAATACAGATCATAATGAATCCAGGAATGAAGAAGGACAACATGGAGGCCACTATCCCTGATGTTTCACTAAAAAACACAAAACAGCCTCCAACACAACTGACCTCATTATAGAAATAGGATTCAGAACCTTTTATATTAAGCTCAAGAAAGATCATACCAAAGGCAAAAATAGCAGGTATCACCCAACTAGCAATGATCATTAAAAGCACTGTAAAAATATTTATTCTTGTCTTATATCTCAATGGATCACATACTGCATAATATCTATCCACGGAGATGAAGGAGAGGTGGAATATGGAAGCCGTACTGAGCATTACGTCTATTCCTGTATGGATTTTACAGAAGATTTCTCCAAAATACCAGCAGTTCTCCACTGATCTCACCATACTATATGGCATAACAAGGCATCCCAGTAGAAAGTCCACAGAGGCCATGGAAACGATCAGGTAATTTGTTGGTGTGTGAAGCTGCTTAAAATGAGCTATGGAGATGATGACAGCAAGATTTCCAGCCATTGTGACCAAGATGGTGCTTACCATGAACACATACATGGGAATCCTTATGCTGTTTGACCAGTTATTCTTTTCACATGAATTGTTCATTGTCTCAAAACAGTACTGTAGCTGTATTGTACCTCCGGATGACATTTTTCACCTTGATGCATTAGTTGCACTGGGTAACGGTATAGTTGTGAGCCATATGATGTATAACTTTGCTTTTTCCAGTTGTCAAAACTGTCAAACAAATAAAGTATTGGTTGTTAATGGGGTTGAAACAATACGAAAAGCAGTGATGCCTTACAGATAGTACTCAAAATGTAACTGCGTTTAAACAATAATATATTTCTGGGCAGATTTGGGGAAACAGCTGTGGGCAAAAAGATTTTTCCGAGAGTTATCTACTATGTATGGCCATATTTACTCTTTTCTATCTATCTGCCCCATAAGTTACTGTTGTAGGTAAGGGGACAGCGGGAGTAAAGTAACACATGACTACATGATCATAAAACAAGCAGGGCTCGTGTCAAGTCTGTAAAAATGGAGAAACATTAATCCACATAGAAGCTGTAGAGTCAGACAAAAAATAAAATATTTTTTTAATCAAGCCTATTTGCAGTGTTATATAGTTACATAGTTAATATTATTGATTCAGAGGAAGGTTCAAAAAAAAATACCCATAAGTCATGAACCAATCTGCCCTAAAAAGGAAAAATGTCTCTCCTGATTCTAAGTGGCGTTCAGACTGGATAAACTATTAACCCGTTCCCTCCACAGCCATTTTTCAGACTTTCATTTTTGCTTTTTAATCTTCACGTTCCAAAAGTCATAATTTTTTTATTTTTCCATCAATATAGCCATATGAGACCTTTTATTGCGGGACCAGTTGTCCTCTTCCATGGCACCATTTTTGGTACCATATAATGTACTGGGAAACTGGAATAAAATTCTTTGTGGGGTGGAATGGAAAAATAACGATTTCTGCACTGTTCTTTGGGTTTTATTTTTACGACATTCACCCTACTGTATAAACAACATGTTAACTTTATTCTGCGGGCCAATACGATTACGGAGATACCAAATTTATACAGTAATTTTATGTTTTACTACTTTTACAAGGAAGAAACAAAATTGTTAAAAATAAAATTTGTTTTGTTTGGCCATTTTCTGAGAGACATAACTTTTTTTATTTTTCCGACGATTCAGAGGTTTGAGGGCCTATTTTTTTTTTTTTCAAATGCGACCTGTAGTTTGTATTAGTTACATTTTGGGGTAAATTAAACTTTTTGGTCACTTCTTATTCCATCTTTTTCAATTTTTTTCTTTACGGCTTTCACCGTGCAGGTTAAATTATGTTATATTTTACTAGTTTAGACTTTTACAGATGCGTTGATAACTTATGTTATTTTATTTCTTTTTTTACATTGCTTTTGAGGTAAAGTGGGAGTTTTTTTTTTAACTTTTAATATTGATATTTATATATATATTAAAAAAAATGTTTTAACTGTGATCAACTTTTTCTATTAATCCTCACTTTGGGGACTTGAACTAGCGATCATTGGATTAAGCACTGCCTCCAGGCTCCATGTCGTATAACTGGGGACCATTCAAAGTACAGTATGAATCATTAATTACAACTCTCTGGATATGGTCCTTAAGTCAATTTTCAAGCCAATTACAAACTATACTTTCTAAATCTATAGACCTTAGTGTACCCATTCTGTCACATATACTGCTGCATGTAGTCCCTTAAAAGCCACTCAAACATTTTTCCCATGATGGATGTTAAGCTTACTGGTGTGTAATTACCTGGGAAATACCTAGATCACTTTTTGAAAATGGGCACCACATTTGCCCTGCGCTAGTCCCTTGGCACTATACCAGTCACTAGAGAATCTCTGAATATTATGAACAGGGAGACCAAAGTAACTTAACTAAGTTCTCTAACAACTATTGGGTGTAACCCTTCTGGACCAGGAGCCTTGTTCACATTTATTTTAACCCTTTCATGACCAAGGGTCATTGATGTCCCTGTGTCCAAGTCAAATTTTCCATTTCTGATATGCACTTCTTTAAACAATAATTCTTTGCAACCACTTTGATTATTATAGTTATTTTACTTTGTTTTTTTTAGAAGACTTATGAGGCTTTCATTTTCTAGATTAGTTTAATTAATTCCATGTTTTTAATTTTTATTACGAGCAGACAAATCACAAAAACACATTTTTGTCATTTATATATACACTAGTATATATAAAAAAACACCATAGGATAAAGTGACGGCACCAGGACTTCAGGATAGATGAAAAAAGGTGGATTTATTCACCTCAAGTAAGCAGCGACGTTTCGGTTAGTCACAGAACCTTTCTCAAACCTTTCTCCTCTGGAAATAAGCAGCAGCGAGTTGTGTCTTTATTTCACTTTTAAAGGGAGATTCTCAAACCCGGGCCTCTTCGTTGGGACCTGATGCCCCTGAACTTTTTTCTGTGGAGATCTTCCATTGAAGCCTTAGGTTTAATATATGGAGAACCAGATATCACTGCAGTGGCTGAGGCCAATCTGTTACCTCTCCAGCAAGGACGGAATCCTATCGAAGACTATTGTTCGGAATTTAGACAGTGGTCCATCTCTTCACAGTGGAATGATGCTGCACTTTGATGTCAATTCCGCCAAAGCCTTTCTGAAACTTTAAAAGATCTCCTATTAAATTACCCTCCACCCCTGACGTTAGAGGACACTATGACTCTTGTTGGGCGTCTGGACCGACGACTACGTGAGCGCAAAAATGAAAGAACAGTAATGGCCTCTTCCCTTCATCTGATGCACAAGAGCCCATGCAGTTGGGCTCCACTACATCTTCTCAAGAACGGAGACTTTTTTGGAAATGCAGAGGGCTATGCTTCTATTGCGGGGACGTTGGTCATACGCTAAAGAACTGTTCCAAACGTCCAGCACCGGAAAACTTCAGAGTTTAGGTGGCCCCCGGGAATTCAGGTTTTTCCCACATTTTATCAAAAAATCCTTTTACCAATTGATGTATGGTTTAATAATGTTTGTATTTCAAGGTTTTGTAGATTGTGGTTCTGCTGCAAATTTTTGGGATTTCCAGGTTTCAAAAAATATTGGCTATCGCCCTTGTTTAGCGGAGTAACCCAGTCAAAGTATCTGCTATAGATAATACCCCTCTCTCTCAGGGGGTCGGTCAAGTTCTCCACTCGACCTGTAACTTTGGAAGTGGGTACTTTGCATACTGAACTAATTTCTTTATCCTAGAAAATTTGCCTTCTGAGGTAATATTGGGTATTCCATGGTTTCAGACACATAATCCTGTTATTGATTGGGTAAAAGCAGATTTGATTAAGTGGAATTCTAAATGTTATGATATTTGGTTGTCTTTATTTATAACTAACGTATCTTGCAACGCACTATCGTTGCCGGAGTGTATTCAAGATTTTGAGGATGTATTTTCTGAAATCGGTTGTGAATCTCTCCCTCCTAATAGGCCGTATGACTGCCCCATTGTACTTCTCTCTAATGCTAAGCTGCCTAAGGGGCGGATTTATAATCTTTCTGCTCCTGAGAGACAGGCCAGGAAGATTACTTTAAAGACAGTCTCCGTAAGGGTCATATTTATCCATCTACTTCTCTGACAGCTGCAGGTTTTTTCTTTGTTGAAAAGAAAGATGGCGGTTTAAGACCCTGTATCGACTACCGTGAATTAAATAAAATTACCGTTAAGAATCAGTATCCTCTTCCACTAATTTCGGACCTGTTTAATCAGATCTCAGGAGCCAGGTGATTGTCTAAACTGGATTTACACGGGGCCTACAATTTCGCGTTCGCAGAAGGGATGAGCGGAAGACAGCGTTTAATACTCCAAATGGTCATTATGAGTATTTGGTCATGTCTTCTGGTTTAAGTAATGCTCCAGCGGTTTATCAGAACCTGGTTAATGATATTTTCAGAAATTTTATTGGATGCTTTGTGGTTGTGTATCTGGAAAAAATGTTCTTGTGTTTTCTTCCGATTGGTCCTCTCATGTTCAACATTTAAGCTCTGTCCTTCAAGTGCTGAGTGAAAATTGTCTTTAAGCGAAATTTGAAAAATTTATTTTTGGAGTTTAGGAAGTAATTTTTTTGGGGTATTTTCTTTCTCCTCATGATTTTCGTATGGACTCCGCTAAGGTTCAGACGGTTCTTGATTGGGTCCAACGCACTTCACTAAAAGCTCTGCAGAGGTTCTTGGGTTTTGCTAATTATTACCGAAAATGTATTGATCATTTTTCCTCCATTGCCAAACCTTTGACAGATCTAACGAAAGAAAGTTCTGTAACGTCTGCGGCCGCAGACCGCACACTCCTCTCATCCTGCCGACGCCTTCCTGCCCGAAGATGCCAGCACATGCGGCCGTTCTGGCCTGCAGTGAACACTAGGGTGCGCGCGCGAGCTCAGTCCCAGCCTTAAAGGGCCAGCGCACACATGTTTAGAATTGTCTAATGACCCTGGACTATAAGGAGGGCCCTGCCCCTTCACTCATTTCCTGAGTGTTGTTGTGTTTAGCCGTGTTAGTCTTGCAAATGGTCCTTTTGTGTTTTCCAGTTCCCAGTGTTCCCATTCCTGCTACCTGTATCCTGTGCTACCCTGTTCCTGTACCTTAGAGAGTTGGAGTCATGTTGTGCCACTGATCACGTCTGCTGTTACACCATGCCCGGTGTCTGCTGCCAATGTCCCATCCGAGCCTAATTTTTTTTCACAGAGATTTTCCGCCACTGAGAAAGATGATGATATAGGTAAACATGAGTGTCTTGCTATCAAGTGGGGGTTTGAAGAGTAGCGCCACTTTTTAGAGGGGGCTAGACATCAAATTACTGTACTGACTGACCATAAAAACCTGACTTTTTTTAGAATCAGCCAAAAGACTCAATCCCAGACAGACTAGGTGGGCCTTGTTCTTTACAATAGTTGACTTT
This sequence comes from Rhinoderma darwinii, assembly GCF_050947455.1. Lineage (NCBI taxonomy): Eukaryota > Metazoa > Chordata > Amphibia > Anura > Rhinodermatidae > Rhinoderma > Rhinoderma darwinii. The sequence continues at coordinate 273,864,730 of NC_134690.1, read as the reverse complement.
ATTATAACCTACCGACCCGGGTCTCAAAAAATGTCAGGGTCGACGCCTTATCTCAACGTTTCTGTTCCTCACAGGTCCGCGACATTCATCCAGAAACTATTTTATCTAAGAGGGTAGTGGTTTCTGCAATATCGCTTGATCTTGTAACTGAGATTAAAAATGTCAGCAACTCGCTCTGCAAAACATTCCTGCTGGAAGATTATTTGTTGCTCCTCAGATTTAGTTTGCTCAATGAGTTATATGATTTGGTTTTGTGTGGTCATCCAGGGATAACTGGTACAAAAAAAATTGTATCGCGGCTCTACTGGTGGCCGTCTTTGTCTCATGATGTGAGTTCCTATGTCTCTGCTTGTGATGTCTGCGCTCGCGCTAAGACTCCTCGAGTTAGTCCTATTGTCTGTTCCACAGAAACCTTGGTCTCATCTGTCTATGGATTTTATCACCGATTTGCCTCCCTGTCAATCCAAACTGTCATTTGGGTTGTGGTGGACCGGTTCAGTAAAATTAAAATGTGTCATTCATTCCTTTGCTTCAACTTCCTGATTATAAAACTCTGTCTAAATAGTTTATTCATCAGGTAGTCCATCTGCATTATATTCCGGAAAATATTGCCTCTGATAGAGGTGTACAATTTGTGGCTAACTTCTGGAGAGCTTTCTGTAAGAAACTTGGTGTACAGTTATCTTTCTCTTCTGCTTCATCCTGAGACTAATGGTCAGAGTGCTTTAATCAAACATTGGAGCAATATCTTAGGTGTTATGTTGCGGATAATCAGGTTGAATGGGTCTCGTATCTTCCACTAGCAGAATTTGCTATAAATAATCGTCATCATGTGTCTCATGATACCTCGCCGTTTTTCTGTAATTAGGGTTTTCATCCTCATTTTGGTTCAGTTTTCACCTCTTCTTGTGATAACCCTTAGGTGGAAGCTGAATCAAATAAATTGTGCACAGTTTGGGCTCAGGTTCAATTGAACCTGAAGAACTTCCAAGTTATTCAAAAGAAAAATGCTGACAAGAAACGTAGGGTGGGTCGTGTGTTTAGTGTGGGTCAAAAGCTGTAGCTTTCTACTAAGTATCTGTGACAAAGTACCGTCTCGTAAGTTTGCTCCTAGGTTTATTGGTCCATATGAAATTGTTGAAGTTATTAACCCTGTGAAGTTTTTCACAAATCTCTCCTTTAAAAAAAAATAATTCACCATCTAATCCACTCAAGAAACCTCCTCCTCCAGTTCAGGTAGAAGGAGATATGGAGTTTGAGGTACAGAGGATTTTGGATTCCAGAAGGCTCAGGGGTACTCTCCAGTACTTGGTACAGTGGAAGGGGTATGGGCCAGAAGAACGAACTTGGGATACTGCCTATTCTGTACATGCGAACAGTTTAGTTAAAATTTTTCATTTGAAGCTTCCTTTGAAACCTAGACAGAGGTTTAAGGGTCCAGTGGAACCTCGTAGAAAAGGGGGTACAGTTAGGAAACGTCCATCCCTTTAAGATTACCATGACTACTAGCCTAGCTTTTGAGCGGATTTGGTTTTAGTTGTTTAGCCTATTCCACTTCACTGTCTTTCTTCCTTTTAAATTGAAGGGTGGATAATTTAAATCTGGGCTGGTTTTGTTTTTTTGCTTGTGATTTTCCTCGTCTCCAATCTCGTCTTCGATCAAGCTACTGAATATACCCTGTACCTTTGACTATTTGAATTATTTGGAACTGGACCTCGGCTTGTCTCTGGATTACCCTTTGCCTACTGATTTGGACTTTCTGCTCCCGGCTGGTTTAGACCTCTGCAATCCATGATATCCAATGGCTTTGTGATTTGGACTTTCTGTTTACCCTCGTGCTGTTTTGTTATCTGCTCTGGTATTGCCTGCATTGCACCTCTTATCCAACACTGAACTGAACTGAAAAAAACAAACAACCTGTGTTCTATGCTACAAAGTCCAACCTGCCTTGTGGTTGGCTCTGATGAAAACCATAGAGTAGACTTAGATTCTGTTGATCAGTGTTGTGACAGATTTGGGTTTGTGAATTTATTTGCACGCTCATTCCTGGCAGTCTTCAGCAGCTTTTTGGGAATCGCTGATCTAGCAATTTCATAAACTTCCACCCTTGGAATTGCTCAACTGGTGATTCCATACCATTGTCCCGACCCTCAAAAAACATCATAGTGCCCATGTAGATTGTGCCGCAATGCTTGCCCTTGTAGATAGTGCCACAGTGCCCACTGTAGATAGTGCCAGTGCCCACATAGATAGTGCACACTGTAAATAGTGCCACAGTGCCCACATAGTGTCACAGTGCCAACTGTAGATAGTGCCCACATAGTGCCACTCAGTGCCCATGTAGATAGCACCTCAGTGTCCCATGTAAATAGTGCCCATATAGTGCCACAGTGCCGATGTAGATAGGGCCACATCACCTAGATATTTCCATCCCTCTGTAGAGAGCACCACACCTCACTGTGGATAGCACCACCCCCTGATGAAAAAGTAAATAGTCAGGATCATGTACCCCAAAGGAGGAGAAAAGAATACAAACACCACCACAACAGAACACAGCCTTTGCACACCTCACATACCATGAGAAAAGAGGACAATGGGGGTTAAGGGGGGTTCGGTGGCAAACAGTAGAAAGCGCCACTGAAGCTCCCTCTAGGAGCAGAATCCCCAGCCAGAGTGTTGCCTAAAGTTTGGCCTGGGATTCCGCTCCTAGAGGGAGCCACTGATGTCACTGTCTATATATGAACAGAGACATCAGGGGCTTCCTCTAGAGGCGGAATCCCCAACCAAAGTGTTGCAGATGCTCTGACATTTATGACAGGAAACGGTCAGTTGTAAAATGACAGTTACAATACTGTGCACTACACAAGTAGTGCAGTTTGTTGTACTGGGGAACAGAAGATCAGATCTTCAAGTCCCCCAGTAAGTGTAAAACAAAAAGTGAAAAAAAGGTTTTAGATAAATAAATAAAAGTTTTATGTAATAAAAATAATAATTGCCCTTTTTCCCTGATCAAGTCCTTTATAATTAGAAAAAATGAAAAAAAAAACACAAAACTATGCATAATAGGTATTGCCGCATTCATATCGGCCAGACCTATAACAATATCATATTATTCATCCCCCACGGTGAACACCATAAAAAAATAAAATAAAAAACAATGGCAGAATTTCCTTTTTTGGTCACGTTGTTTCCAAAGAAAATGGAATAAAAAGTGATTCAAAAGATTCAAGTACCCCAAACTGGTACCAATAAAAACTAGTTTGTCACGCAGTTTGTCGACAAAAAAATAAAAAAGTTATGGCTCATAGGATATGGTGATACTAAAACATTATTTTATTTAGAAAAAAAATTTTTATTGTGTAAAAGTAGTAAAACATATAAAAACAATATAAATTTGGTATTGCCATAATCGTATCGAAGCACAGAATAAAGTAAACATGTTGTTTATACTGAAAATGCCGTCAGATTTGAATTGTGGCTGGTCCTGAAGGCCAATATTAGCTTGGTCCTGAAGGGGTTAAAGGCTATGTAAACATTTGAAAGGCATTTTTTTTTTTTTAAATTAAAGGTCAATCAGTGTGTTTGGTGCAACTTTATTAATAGTTTTTATTAAAAATGTGTTTTACTTTTTTAGATAGGGCTGCTCTGAATACAGAGCAGCTGTATCTTTCGCTAAGACCTGAATCTGTCAGTCCCACAGACCTGATGGGTTCAGTATTAGCTGGTCCTGTGTGTCTCTGGCACACATGATCCACCTGTAATCTATCGCATCTAAATTATGAACTTAGATGTGATAGATTACAGGTGGATCCTGAGTGTCAGGGACACCCAGGACCCGCTTTCACTTAACCCATCAGGAGCAGCTGTATCTCAAAAAGTAAAAATAATTTTGAATAAAAACTATTTATAAAGTTGCACCAATCACACCGGCTGACCTTTATATAGTAAACTCCCTAGATACAAGCATATTACCCCCTCGGATGGCTGGAGCCCATGTATCTTCTCTGTCCGACGCCAAGGTTGAAGGACCTGTGGGTGACGTTACGCTGTGTGTCTGCAGTGAAAGAAGCTGGGTGGGAACGATGAGAAGTGCATGACGCTGATTCGTCAGCGTCATACACTTCTATTCACAACGCCCAGTTGGTAAAAACACAATACACGCCCAGTTGGTAAAAACACAATACACGCCCAGTTGGTAAAACGAGAAAACACGCCCAGTTGTCCATTGAAAAGCTAATTTGCATAAATATAAAATTGCTCATAACTTGGGCAAAAATGATCGTTTTTAAAAAAACTAAAAAAATTGCTGTTATCTACATTGCCGCGCCGACCACATTCAATAGGAGATAGGGATTTGATAATCCGGTGACAGAGCCTCTTTAATGACAAAACCTTTCATAAAAATATATGTGAATCCTAGATGTAGCCCTTTAATTTGCAGTCTGTCTAGGAGTCATATGTTTAAAATGTCCCCATTTTATAAGCATGCTTGGTTTCTCTAAACAACATTACAACCCAATATAAAATCAAACATTTATTTTGCAGTCTATTTATTTGGCTTATTTTAATACAAATATTAAATTACTCATTTTGAGAAAATCGCATTTTTATCAAGGTAAAAACATAGACCACGTCATTAAAAACAATTGGTTGATAGTGTTTCATTCATTTCTATTCATTTCAGCACCATTGCCTAATTAATTATTAATCTTTTAACCATTATACACAATGATTCATGTCCCATGTAAAACAAGCGAATGTTTTTTTTCTGTTCATGGTATTCAATACAATATCTGATCACAAATATTAAAGTAGAATATTTTTTAAGGATATTTTATTCCATAATAGAATTGAATGGTGGTATTATTTGGTCCTTGTAGGATGGTATTATTCTGTCAAAATATGGTATTATTATGTCATTGGATGGTGCCACGGCCGGCCTTTGGGGTGTGCAACCTGTGCAATCGCAAAGGGCGCATTAACCCAGCAAGAGGAAGGGGGTGCTGCGCTGGCTCACCTTTCCTCCCCTTGCGTTTCTGAAGTGCCCGGCAGTGCCCGCGGCATGGGGGCCCCCCTAGCCCGGCCCATAACATTTATGGGCCAGGAGGCCGGGTGTGGCACTACAGGGGGAGGGCTGTTTGGCACTATGGGGGATTAATGTTTGGCACTATCAAGGGGGGTCCGTATGGCACTACCTACAAGTGGGTGGCACTATCTAGAAAGGGCATGTGGCACTATCTACAAAGGGGGGCTGTGTGCCACTATCTACAAAGGGGGGCTGTGTGGCACTATCTACAAGAGGTGGGCTATGTGTGTGGCGCTGTCTACAGGGGTTGTGTGTGTGGCACTAACTCTAGGGGATGGAGTGGCACTATCGACAGAGCACAAAGGGGGCATTATTAAAGTGTAGGGACACAAAGGGGGCATGGGTACTGATGCGGCATTTTTATTGTGTCAGCAATGAGGGATTATTATTACCATCTGGGGCACTGTGGATTACGAGTTTGTTTAGATTATATAGGTCTGGAGGATGCTGGAAAAACGAGAAACCTACATGTCTGTGTGCCAAATTCTGCAGTGATGAGTTGTGGTTGGAATAAGGCTGCAGAGTGGACCGGATGGAGAAAAAAAGAGAAAGTGAATGACTGTAATCAGGGAAAACATTACCTGCAAGTCACTAGATATAAATGTGCTGTAATTACTTATATCATCTACAGAGCTCCTGTGTATAACTGACATCTACCGCTATATGGTCACTATATGCTGGTAATATTGGTCTTTGTATAGTGGTTTTTATTCAGTAACAGTATGGGGGTATTATTCAGTATCAGTATGGTGGTATTATTCAGTCACTAAATGGTTATGGTGTGGTGGTATTATTCAGTAACAGTATGGGGTATAATTCAGTCACTATGTGGTTAGGGTGTGGCGGTATTATTCAGTAACAGTATGGGGGTAGTATTCAGTCACTATGTGGTTATGGTGTGGATGTATTATTCAGTAACAGTATGGGTGTATTATTCAGTTACTATGTGGTTATGGTGTGGAGGTATTATTCAGTAACAGTATGGAGGTAATATAGAGTCACTATGTAGTTACGGTGTGGAGGTATTATTCAGTAACAGTATCGGGGTATTATTCAGTATCAGTATGGTGGTATTATCCAGTAACAGTATTGGGGTATTATTCAGTATCAGTATGGTGGTATTATTCAGTCACTATGTGGTTATGGTGTGGTGGTATTATTCAGTAACAGTATGGGGGTATTATTCAGTAACAGTATGGGGGTATTATTCAGTAACAGTATTGGGGTATTGTTCAGTCACTATGTAGATACGGTGTGGAGGAATTATTCAGTAAAATTATGGGGGTATTATTCAATCACTATGTAGTTACGATATGGATGTATTATTCAGTAACAGTATGGGGGTATTATTCAGTCACTATGTGGTTATGGTGTGGAGGCATTACTCAGTAACTGTATGGGGGTATTATTCAGTCACTATGTTGTTATGGTGTGGCAGTATTATTCAGTAACAGTATGGGGGTATTATTCAGTCACTATGTGGTTATGATGTGGCGGTATTATTTAGTAACAGTATGGGGGTATTATTCAGTCACTATGTAGTCATGGTGTGGAGATATGTTTCAGTAACAGTATGGGGGTATTATTCAGTCACTACGTAGTTACGGTGTGGAGCTATTACCCAGTAACAGTATGGGGGTATTATTCAGTCACTCTGTGGTTATGATGTGGTGGTATTATTCAGTGACAATATGGGGTAAAGCGGTGCTCATATAAAAAAAAATCATTTTGTGCGCCATTCTGTGTGCATTACCCTTTAAAATTCTTTGGAACCCAGTGGTAACCTAGATTCTATTAAAGCCCCTGGTTCTTAGCATCAGTAAAAAGCTCTATATCCACATAGCTACTTGCTCTGTATAAGTTTAGCAAGTTCCTGAATGTAAACCCAGTAGTAGAATATAGGCTAGAAAAAGTATGGGCTTAGTTGTTGTGTATTTCCATACCAGCAGAGTGGTAATTTCTATATATACTAGGAAACAAAAGCTCTGGCTTTTGGAAAAAAGGAAGGTGTATGCATGTTCCTTTAATCTAGGTGTGTTCCATAAATAACAGTTAGGGTATGTTCACATGCAGTGTTTTCAGGGGTTTTTCGGAGCGTAAACGCCTCGAAAAAGCCTGAGAAAAACGGATGCTGAATGCCTCCAAACAACAATGGGAAAAACGGCGTTTAGCGCAGACGGGACGTTTTTTTTTATGCTGCCATTTAAAAAAAAAAAAACAGTAGAAACAAGTGCGTGTCACTTTTTGAGCCATATTTGGAGCTGTTTTTCATTGTGTCAATAGAAAAACAGCTCCAAAAACGGCTAAAAAAAAATGCAGAAAAAAAACGTTTGATGCTTTAAAAACGGCTGAAAATCAGAGGCTGTTTTCCCTTGAAAATAACTCCGTATTTTACAGCCGTTTTTACTTTAGCATGTGAGCCTAAGCATTATGCATATAACAACTGATACCTCAGGTAAAATGTATTGGCAGAAAACACGTTTTACACCTTGAATGATCCTACAACTGTCGTCTTTACCATAACTGTCGATATTACAACAGGAGACAACATAAGGTCACATGCTAAAGGTACTTGATCCCAGTATGTCTCACTATAGGAATAAAGTCAATGCCTTCTTTCAAATCTCTTCAATTAAAGATTTAAATGTGTTCTTATGTTACAGGATTCTAAATATACACTTTTAACAATCATTTAACTTGAACTAAACTGGTATTTTTCAGTGAGAAATAAAAGCAATATTATTTTCGGAAGTAAATTTTCTTATACTTAAGAATTAAATGTCCAATTATATTGTTAAACTTGAGCAGGTAAATAGGTGTCCTGTGGGGGAAATACTAGTTGTCTAATGGGGGTTATATTTTCTGGTGTCCAGCTTGCAGGTAGATTATTTTGTGTCCAGTAAAAAGATGCGGCCACTTTTCAGTTTTTCATTGAATTTTTATTTTTCCATCGATTGAGCGGTATGAGGGATTGTTTTTTTTTTTTTTGTAGGGCTGTAGTTTTATTGGTACATTTTGGTGTACAGAAGACTTTTTGATCACTTTTTATTTTATTTTTTGTGGGAGAGGAGGTGACCAAAAAATAGCAGGGATTCTGGCATTGTTGTTTTTTCTTTTTAACTCCAATCACCGTGCGGGTTAAGTAATGTTTTACGGTGTTCTGTTACCACAAGCCTTCATTTTACGCGTCGCTGTCAAAATACGGCGCGTAAAAAGATGCCGACGATAAAGAAGTGCATGTCACTTCTTGGGACGTTTTTGGAGCCGTTTTTCATTGACTCCATTGAACAACAGTTCCAAAAACGGCCGTAAAATACGCCACGAAAAACGGAGCTGTTTTTGCCTGAAAACTGCTCTGTATTTTCAGACGTTTTTGGTCACTGCGATTTTCTTTTGTATATTTACTGTATATATATATATATATATATTTATATATATATATATATATATATATATATATATATACACACACATATATAAAAACTTTCACATATTTAATTCCCTCTAGAGGACTTGAACCAGCGATCGTTTGATCGCTAGATTGCTTGTACAATATTCTGCAATACTAATGCATTGCAGTATATTGTGGTTTTTACTGGCTCCTATTAGGCTCCTATTAGGTCCTGCCTTTGGCTTAATGGAAAACCTGGAGGTCTTCTTTAGGCCCCCCGGCTGCCATCACTAACTATCGGCACCTTGCGATCGAGTTGCAGGGAGGGGATAATTGTAGGTGTCTGACCCCCAAACGGCTTAGATGCTGCGAACGCTATTGACTGCGGCATCTAAGAGGTAGAACAAGCAGGATCGTAGTAATCTATGATCCCACTCATTACAGTGAAGTGTTGGCTGTAACATACAGCTGAAACCCACAACTTATAGAGCAGGCTCAGCCTGTGAGCCATCTTCATACTTTCCCTCCCGGCCTCTGCCGTATGTAAACGGTGGATGTCGGGAAGTGGTTAAATGGGCAGACATTTCGGGGGCCATTAAAGGAAATTAGGCATACCTTCCAAATTCAGACAAACAGGACATCAACTTGCAGCAAATGTTTACTTCCTGTCTTTCTAGGTGCTTTAGACACCTCTCTTCTGTCTGGATTTTCCAGAGATATAAATTAACATGAGTTAAAATGCGAATATATCTGTTCCCCAAAATGGTTAAAACATGATTACAGTACGGGACAGTATTCCCGCAGGGAAACGGGGACTCCTAACATCATAGACAAATATGATGTTAGGAGCCCGGCTCTCTGAACTGTGGTCGGTCCAGAAAACACGGCTGACATACGTATATCACTGACTGAACACTTCCATGTGATTATGGCCTCATATAGCTAGGTCTCTAAAAATATTCAGGTACTCAAGGCCAAGGTATTTCAAAAAGGCTGATGAAACATGGGTCAGTAAAGATCACTAAAATTCGCTATAACTGGAAGAGCTGTGATTTCTCGAGATATATATATATATATATATACACACATATATATATACACTATATGGACAGAAGTATTGGGACACACCTCTTAATCATTGCAATCAGGTGCTTCATTCAGTCCCATTAACACAGGCGTATAAAATCAAGCACCTAGTCATGCAGTCTGACTTTACAAACGTTTGTAAAAGAATGGGTTGTTCTAAAGAGCTCACTGAATTAGTGCGTAGTACTGTAATAGGCTGTAATAGGATGTAATAGGATTGCAACAAGTCAGTTACATTTCTTCCCTCCTAGATTCACTATGATCAACTGTGAGTAGTATTATTGCAAAGTGGAAGCATTTAGGAATCACAGCAATTCAGCCAGAGTGGCAGAATGCATAAATTTACAGAGCGGGTTTGCCATGTGCTGATGCGCGTCGTGCATGAAAGTCACCAACGCTCTGCTGACTCAATAACCGCAGAGCTCCAAACCTCCTCTGGCATTAGCATTCACACAAAAACTGTGCACTGGGATGACATGGGTTTCCATGGTCGAGCAGCTGCATGCAAGCCTTACATTACCAAGCACAATGCCAAGCATCGGATAGAGTAGTATTGGACTCTGGAGCCGTGGAATCATGTTCTGTGGAGTGACGAAACACACTTCTCTATCTGACAGTCTGATAAACGAGCCTGGGTTTTGGTGAGTGTCAGGAGATTGTTACCTGCCTGACTGAATTGTGCCAACTGTAAAGTTTGGTGGAGGAGGGATAAAGCTATGGGGTTGTTTTTCAGGGGTTGGCATGGGCTCCTTAGTTCCGTTGAAGGAAAATATTAATGCTTCAGCATACCAAGACATTTTGGACAATTGTATGCTTACAACTTTGAGTGAAGCAAATGTACATCCAAGGGGACATAGTTTAAGTAATCTAGAAGAAAAGGCAAAAAACACAAAAATATAAAGGTAAAGCAAACCACATGAATTGATGACTGCTCACCTATTGAAGTTGTGCAAAAACAGAATTGATGGATAAGATGAAGCTGCAGCTAGGTTCAGGAGCCGGTCAACTGGGCAAGGAAAGCGCTAAAATAGGAACTTTGGTACGTGGAAAAAGATGAACCCAGAAATTATTTGCTATAGTTATGACTACTAATTTTGATTCTAAATCTATAATACATACATAAATTTGACATTTGTGCTTTATATTATATGTGGTCACTATATTTGGTTTTCATATTGTATTTTGCCTTACTCCAACCTATTTTCGATTTATACGTGGTGGATGTATTGACTATAACAAATGATATGTATTAATATATAGATATGTATTTTATATGGGCTTTACCCAACGTATCTCCAAATGGAATCTACCTTTGGTGCTAAATGTCCTACTCCTTACTACTATTCCGTCTATCTCATCACCACTTCACTGACCATGACATACACTTTGTCCTCTGCTACATCTACCCCTTGATACTTACCGTGGTTCTAATGTCGTTTCGACTTTACCAAAGTTGTGTGAACGCTGAAAATCCTCTTCCTTTTTGGCCACCATAGTTCTGCTTGCATTCGATTGGTGTTGCTATGACGCCAGGGACGCTCACCTGAGCGTCTGCCTGTTTTTCCCGTAGCCGCCTGAAAACAATGCCTGCAACTAACGGTGAGTAAATAATTTCCCTTTATCATATACAATTTGTACTTCTTCTTATCTGCTACTACATATATACCCAATGAATGTCAATCTGATGTTTCCTTATAGACCGATACATCATAGTTTTGGATGACACTTCTCGTACATCTGATACTCCACATATATCGATCCATTTATAATTTCTTCATTTATTTAATTTTTTTAATTGTTTGTTCATCACACTATGCTGCATTTTTTTATTACTCTACTTTTGCTGTGCTATTTCTTATATTTTTCCAATGCATTGCATAATTTAGCTGTGTTTATAGTTTTGACCCGACATTACGTCACAGCTGTCCTTTTGAACTGTTTTTGGTGGTCTTTCCGTTTCAATGTGTTTCTGATCATGCTGTCAATCATTATATAAGCTCGTGATTTTGGTTTCCTTTTGTACCTGACCTGATGAGACGCCTGTTCGGCATTGAAATGCATAGTCTGCTCAGTAAAAAGTTTATACTATTATTTATATGATCTTTCTTGGATGTTAGCAGCGCTTTTTCTGGGTTCATCTTTTCCGCATACCTAAGTTCATAGTTTAAGTAAAGGACATAGGAAAATAAGATTTCATATATTTTCTTTGTGCATTTTTCTGTATTCTATACTACAACATTTTTTGTCTTGCTATACTGTTTATCCCCATTTAAAAATGTGCTACATGAACAATGCTACCAGGTGTGTGTCTTATGAAATGTATGTATGTGAAATGTATGCATGCCTTGAACAGCTGTTTGAGGGTTAATATCTCTGCACTAGATGCACGCATGTTGTGTATTCGGAAGCCCAGGTCAGAGGCGTAGCTAGGTTCTCCAGCACCCGGGGCAATGATTCAGTTTGGCGCCCCCCAACCTCTTTCCCGACATCACCTTCCCCTCGCCGTGTTTGTTTTCTCTACCAATCGACGTGTCATTTATTTTTATGTAACGCGAGCATAAAAACATTTGTACATTTTACAAGCAATATAGTTCTCTACACAACACCAGAATAGTGCTCAGTACATAAATACAGCCCCAGAAGCAAGCTCATTACATATATACAGCACCAGCACAAATACAGCTCAATTTAGTGCAACCCCTGCTGTACAGGTTTGTACGGCGTAAAACTACAGCTCCCAGCATGGTCCGAACAATGGTAAGGATATGCTGGGAGTTCCCGTTTCACAAAAAATAAATCCTATCATAATCATACCACCCATCATCTCGCTGCAAATCATACAGTGACTACATTACTGATTAGAGGCAGAATAAACATTTACATTAAGTGACTCACCGGTGACGTCTCAGATTCTAGTTATTTTTCTCCATCCGATCCAGACCTCTATGATGACTTCTCCCGGTCACAGACCATTTCTGCAGTTTGCCGCTCAGATGTCTTCATCTCCTCACTTTTCCAACATTTATACACCTATAAATAAAGATAAAGTTCTCATTATACCACACACTACGCCCCTAAATATTATAGCACCATACACTGCACCTCTAATTATAATAGCACCATACACCGTGTCCCACACACACACACTGTGCACCCTGTAGATAGTGTCTGCCATAGAGCCCCCTGTAGATAGTGCCCCCATAGAGCCCCATGTAGATAGTGCCCCCATATAGCCCACCCCTGTATATAGTGTCCCACAAATAACTCCCCCTATAGTGCTCTACAGATAGCCCATCCGTGTATATAGACCCCTGTAGATATAGCCCACCCCTTTATATAGTGCTCCACAGATAGCCCCCCTGTAGATATAGTCCACCCCTGTATATAGTGCTCCACAGATAGCCCACCCCTGTATATAGCACCCCTGTAGATATAGCCCACCCCTGTATATAGTGCTCCACATATAGTCCACTCCTGCATATAGCGTTTCACAGATAGGCCACCCCTGTATATAGCCCCCCTGTACATATAGTCCACTCCTGTATATAGTGCTCCACTAGATAGTCCACCCCTGCATATAGTGCTCCACAGATAGCCCACCCCTGTATACACTATATATAGGGGTGGGCTATCTGTGGAGCTCTATATACAGGGGTGGACTATATGTACAGGGGGCTATATACAGGGGTGGGCTTTCTGTGGAGAACTATAGGGGGAGCTATTTGTGGGATACTATATACAGGGGTGGGCTATATCTACAGGGGGACTATATACAGGGGTGGGCTATATCTACAGGTGGGCTATATACAAGGGTGGGCGATCTATGGAGCACTATATACAGGGGTGTGCTATATCTACAGGGGGCTATATACTATCTAGCCCCCCTGTAGATATAGCCCACCCCTGTATATAGTGCTCCACAGATCGCCCACTCCTGTATATAGCCCCCCTGTAGCTATAGCCCACCCCTGTATATGGTGCTCCATAGATAGCCCACCCCTGTATATAACCCCCCCCCCTGTAGATAGACACCCCCCATAGATAAAGCCCCCCGCATGTAGATAAAGCCCCCCCGTCTTTTTTCAACCTATGTAACTATGTAACAGTCTGGGGAATGCCCTTTTCTGTTCCAGCGTGACTGTGCCCCAGTGCACAAAGCAACATCCATAAAGGCATAGATGGGTGAGTTTGGTGTGGAATAACTTGACTGGCCCATATAGAGCCCTGACCTTAACCACATCGAACACCTTTGGGATTAACTAGAATACAGATTGTGAGCCCAGCCTTCTCATCTAACATCAGTATCTCATCTCACAAATACCCTTGTAAGGGTATGTTCACACACAGTAGCAAAATACGTCTGAAATTACAGAGCTGTTTTCACCTGAAAACAGCTCCTAATTTTCAGACGTTTTTTAACAACTCGCGTTTTTCGCGGCGTATTTTACGGACGTTACTGGAGCTGTTTTTCAATGGAGTCAATGAAAAACAGCTCCAAAAACATCCCAAGAAGTGACATGCACTTCTTTGATGCGGGCGTCTTTTTACGCGCCATATTTTGACAGCGACGCGTAAAATTACACCTCGTGGGAACAGAACATCGTAAAACCCATTGAAAGCAATGGGCAGATGTTTGTAGGCGTAATGGAGCTTTTTTTTCAGGCGTAATTCGAGGCATAAAACGCCTGAATTATGTCAGAAAACAGTGCATGTGAACATCCCCTAAGAAAAGGCAAAAATTCTTACAGACACACTCTAATAACTTGTAGAAAGCCTTCGCAGAAGAAAGGAAGCTAGTTCAGCTGTAAAGGGGGAACAACTCCAGATGAATGCCTATGGATTTAGTATGGGATGTCATAAAAGCTCCTGTAGGTGTAATGTGTAGGTGTCCCAATATTTTTTGGTAATATAGTGTGTATGTATATATATATATATATATATATATATATATATACACACACATTTATTTATGTAGTACGGTGCAAAAAATTTAGGCAGATGTAGATAAATTCTGCAATATAAGAATGCTTTCAAAAATAGAAGTGTTAATAGTTTTTTTTGGTCAGTTAACAAAATACAAAGTAAATGAACAAAAGAGAAATCTATCAAAATCTATCAAATCAATATTTGGTGTGATCACCCTTTACTTTGAAACAGCATCGAATCTTCTAGATAAACTTGCACAAAGTCATGGATTTTGTGGGATTATAGTCAGGTATATGATTAACCAATTATGCCAAACAGGTTATAATGATCATCATTTTCATATGTAGGTTGAAACACAGAAACAGCTGTGTAGGAGGCTTAAAACTGAGTGAGGAACAGCCAAACTCACTACAAAGGTGAGGTTGTGGAAGATAGTTTCATGTCACAGGTCCACCATGGCGAGACTGAGCACAGCAACAGGACACAAGGTAGTTATACTGCATCACAAGGTCTCTCCCAGACAAAAATTTCAAAGCAGACTGGGGTTTCAAGGTGTGCTGTTCAAGCTCTTTTGAAGAAGCACAAAGAAACGGGCAATGTTGAGGACCATAGATGCAGTGGTCGGCCAAGTAAATTTAGTACAGCAAATCAAAGACAGCTTATGCTTACTTCCCTTTGAAATCGGAAGATGTCCAGTAGTGCGATTAGCTCAGAACCGGCAGAAACCAGTGGGACCCAGGTACACCCATCTACTGTTTGGAAAAGTCTGGCCAGAAGTGGTCTTCATGGAAGAATTGTGGCCAAAAATAAGATACCTTCTCTCGTGGAAACAAGGCCAAGCGACTTAACTATGCACAAAAGGATAGGAACAGGGATGCAGAAAAATAGCAGTAAGAGCTCTGCACCTATGAGTCAAAATTTTTAATATTTGGCTGTAACAGAAGGCAGTTTGTTCGCCAAAGGGCTGGAGAGAGGTACAATGATGAGTGCCTGCAGGCAAGAGTAAAGCATGGTGGAGGTTCCTTGCAAGTTTGGGGCTGCTTTCAGCAAATGGAGTTGGGGATTTGGTCAGGATTAATGGTGTCCTCAATGCTGAGAAATACGGGCAGATACTTATCCATCATGCAATACCATCAGGGAGGCGTCTGATTGGCTCCAAATTTATTCTGCAGCGGGACAACAACCCCAAACAAACAGTCAATGTCATGAAGAACTATCTTCAGTGTAAAGAACAATGAGCCCTGGAAGTGATCATATGGCCCCCACAGAGCCCTGAACTCAACGTGATCGAGTCTGTCTGAGATTACATGAAGAGACAGAAGGATTTGAGGAAGCCTATATCCAGAGAATATCTGTGGTTAATTCTCCAACATGTTTGGAACAACCTCCCTGCAGAGTTCCTTCAAAAAGTGTGTGCAAGTGTACCTAGAAGAATTTATGCTGTTTTGGAAGCAGTGAGTGGTCACACCAAATATTGATTTGATTTAGATTTCTATTCTGTTCATTCACTTTGCATTTTGTTAATTGATTAAAAAAAAACTATTAACACTTCTATTTTTGAAAGCTTTCTTACTTAACCCCTTCGTGCTCAGCGACGTACTATTTCGACGTGTTAAGTGCATCGTTCGCGCTCAGCGCCAGAATAGTACGTTGCGGGAGGAACGGCCATTTCGCCCGTCTTCCCGACACATATAGGAGCTGTGACAGCTGTTGTCTCGTACAGCAGTTGCCGCAGCTCCTTCAGCAGGGACCGATCGCTGTGTCCCGTTGATTAACCTCTTGGAAGCCACGTTCAATAGCGATCACGGCTTCTTAGGGGTTAAGTTACCATCGTCGGCCCGCTACACAATAGCGGCCGGCGATGGTGGCTATGGCAACCAGATGCCTAACAATGCTGACCGGCTATGTCATCTACGGAAGCCTAGTGCGTCCTGACAAAGTCAGGACCCACTATGCTTGCTGTCAGTGAGTAGCTGACAGCTCTAATACACTGCACTGTGCATGTAGTGCAGTGTATTAGAATAGCGATCAGGGCCTCCTGCCCTCAAGTACACTAGTGGGACAAAGTAATAAAGTTAAAAAAAAGTTCTGTAAAAATAAGAAAATAAAAGTTTTAAAATTAACAAAAGTTAAAATCCCCCTTTTTCCCTAATCAGTCTTTATTATTAATAAAAATAAACAAACAAATAAACTATACATAATTGGTATCGCCGCGTCCGTAACGGCCTGAACTACAAAATTACTTCGTTATTTATTCCGCGCGGTGAACGCCGTAAAAGAAAATAATAATAAACCATTCCAGAATCACAATTTTTTGGTCACTTCACTTCCCAAAATATGGAATAAAAAGAAATCAAAGATTTGCATGTACCTAAAAATGGTACTGATCGAAACTGAAGTCTTCACACGTTGTTATGGCTCCTAGAATATGGCAACACAAAAAGTAAATGATTTTTAATAAAAAGTATTTTATTGTGCAAACGCCATAAGACTATAAACATATGGTATCGCCGTAATTGTATCGCCCGCAGAATAAAGTGAATATGTCATTTATAGCGCACGGTGAACACTGTAAAACAAATAGAATAAAAAACAATAGTAGAATTGCTGTTTTTTAGTCACCAGGTCTCTTAAAAATAGAACAAAAACGAATCAAAAAGTCGAATGTCCCCCATGAACACTACAATGAATTCCTCAAGGGGTCTAGTTTCCAAAATAGGGTCACTATTGGGGGGTTTCCACTGTTTTGGCACCACAAGACCTCTTCAAACCGGACATGGTACCTAATAAAAAGGAGGCCTCATAATCCTCTGTGTGGTCCTTTGCTTCGGAGGCTGGTGCTTCAGTCCATTACCGTACTAGGGCCACATGTGGGATATTACTCAAAACTGCAGAATCCGGGCAATAAGTATTGAGTTGAGTTTCTCGGGTAAAACCTTCTGTTTTCTGACAAAAAAATTAACTACTTTGCTTTAAATTCCTGTGAAAAACCTAAACGGCTAATAAACTTTCTAAATGCTGTTTTGAATACTTTGAGGGGCCTAGTTTGTAAAATGGGGTGTTTGATAGGGGTTTCTAATATATAAGCCCCTCAAAGCCACTTTAGAACTGAACAGGAACCTTAAAAAAAAAAGAGGCTTTTTCTTATACCACACCCCGATGTACCGCATGGCTGTGTCCAGGATGCGTTATGAGGCAATACTTCGCTTCTTACATTATACTGATAATGAGCCGCGCCCACCCTAGGATGACCCCAGTTTTTTTTTAGTTTTTTTTTAATAAACAGATTTCGGAGTAAGTAGAGTCAGTCCATTGATCCCATAAGGAAGTACGAGCGTAGGACCCTTGAATAGAGGCTAAAACGCGTTCCATAACACAATTATTGTTAACATATAAAATTACTTCACTCATACTAGGCACTTTTGTAGATTTCCAGTATTTTGCAATTAATATTTTTGGAGACAGCAATACATGAAAAAGTACGTTTCTGACACCCGGAGAGAAATCCACCAATCCCACATGCAGTAGGGCAAGAGCAGGGGCGAGCTGAATGTCAACCCCTAAAAGAGATCGTAAGAAATCTTCTACTTGCTGCCAAAAGCTGGACAATACTGTACACTCCCAGAAAATATGGAGGATGGTACCCTTAGAAGTGAGGCACCTCCAGCACCTATCTGATGATGTTGGATATATTCGCGACAAACAACTAGGAGTGTAATACCACCTATACATTATTTTCCTAGACGCTTCCAAATGTGTAGCGCACTTAGAGAGAGAACAAGCTAGATTGAAAGTGGCTTCCCAATCCTGCGTACTTATAGGGATTCCCAGATCTCTCTCCCAATGCCCCAGACAAGGAAATTCCTCCCGAAGCAAACCCTCACACAGTACCTTATAAATTTTTGATATCCCTTTGCATGTTTCATCCAGATTAGTGAATGACCCCAGTTTTGACCGTTTGTATAAACGGAGACCCCTATTAGACCATTTCAGTGCCCGGTTTTCCCAAGCACACACCCCCGAAAATTGTATTTCTATTGATGAGTCCTTGGTACATTTTAAAGGGAGGCTTCAATTCCGCCAGGGCCTGCAGAGTAAGAGCGCACGGTATGGCGTGAAGATGTATAAGCTGTGCGAGAGTACATCAGGGTATACTTACAAATTTAGGATATATGAAGGGAAGGACACAGTTTTCAGCCCCCTGAATGCCCCCTTTACTGGGAATTAACGCAAAAATTGTGTGGGATTTGGAGCACCCACTGCTGGACCAGGGTTGCCACCTCTACCTGGATCATTTTTATACCAACGTCCCACTCTTCAAATGTCTCGCTTCCAGAAGTACTGTGGCATGCGGCACTGCTAGAAGAAACCTGAGAGGCCTCGCTAAGGCTCTGCTTGGGCAAGCAAGAAGGGGTGAGAGCAGGGCACATTCTAGCAGCAACATATTGTGTGTCAAGTACAAGGACAAGAGAGATGTCCTTGTATTGACAACAATACATGGCCACACCAGTACCCATGTACATGTACGAGATACCAGTACAGAGACCCCAAAACAGACTGCATCCTGGATTACAATAGGTATATGGGAGGGGTGGACTTGTCAGATCAAGTCCTGAAGCCCTATAGCGCCATGCGGTGTGGTATAAGAAGCTGGCCGTGCACATCATACAGATGGCATAGTACAATGCGGACATGCTACATCGATGTACAGGCCAGACGGGAACTTTCCTGGAATTTCAAGAGATGGTTATCAAGAACCTAATCTTTGGGGACCAGGAAGGGGGGGGCTCCCAGTGGCGGATTAAGTAGACCATAGGCCCTGGGCTGTTACCCAAACTTGGGCCCCCCTTCTCCACCGCCGCACCGTTTCTATTGGTAACACCACCTTATTGTGCGAGCATTAACAAATGGGTGTTACGATTCCCTTGTCACAGGGCTGTGTCCCTACATACTGACAGTCCCCAACCATCACTGACAGTATCACACTGTGCAGGGACACATCCACCTGACAAGGGGAATGGTAACATGCATTTGTCTATCAGTCCTGGACGGCACAAAGTCTTTATGTGAAATACAAGAATTTCCTATAACAAACATGTCAGGAGAGGTGACAGATTCTCCATAAATCTAGTGACTCACAGGTGACGACTTCTCAGATTCTAGCAGTTTTTGTCCTCTTTTCTTCTCCATCCAGTCCAGACTTCATGACGACTTCTCCCGGCCACAACCCATTTCTGCAATTTGTCACTCAGAAGTCTTCGGCTCCTCACTTGTCCAACATTTCCACACCTATAAACTAAGATAAAAATATCATGGTGCCACACACTGTGCCCCTGAATAAAATTGTACCAAATACTGTAAAGCAAAGCACCACGTACACACAGCCCCTGTAGATAGCGTCACACACAGCCCCCCTGTAGATAGCTCCATACACAGCCCCCTGTAGATAGCGCCAAACATCCCCTGTAGATAGCGCCACTGTCACCCCCCTTGTATATAGTGCCACACACCCACCCTTGTAAGTAGTGCCACACAGTGCTCCCCCTTGTACATAGTTCCACACAGCGCTCCCCCTTGTATATAGTGCCACACAGCGCTCCCCCTTGGTTATAGTGCCACACAGCGCTCCCCCTTGTAGATAGTGCCACACAGCGCTCCCCCTTGCATATAGTGCCACACAGCGCTCCCCCTTGCATATAGTGCTACACAGCGCTCCCCTCTTGAATATAGTGCCATACAGCGCTCCCCCTTGTATATAGTTCCCCACAGCGCTTCTTCATTGTATATAGTTCCCCACAGCGCTTCTCCCCCTTTTATTGTAGTGTCACAAAACGCTCCCCCTTGTATATAGTAACACACAGAGCTTCCCCCCTTATATAGTGTCACTCAGCGCTCCCCCCTTGTATACATTGTCACACAGAGCTTCCCTCCTTGCATACAGTGTCACACAGAGATTCCCCCCCTTGTATATACTGCCACACATCGCCCCCCCCCCCACTACACCGGACCCCCCCAAAAAATAAATATATAATGAAAAATAAATATTGTACTTACCTTGCCCTGTTCCCGCGATGGACAGAGCGCTACACATCCTCCAGGCGGGACACATGTGCAGACCACTGTAATGCAGTGACGTCATCAAGGCGGACTGCGCAGGGATTCTTCCCAGCGCCTTATAGGCTGCAGGCCTAACGTGGCCTGCAGTCTATGGTATTCATTTGTATCTGTGTCCTGAGGACGCAGATACAATTGAATGTGGCTGTCGCTAGCACCGGGGCCCCCTCCGGTGCTAGTGACACCACCGGACATGAAACGCCCTAATGATGATCCGCCACTGCGTATTACACCTGTGTATGTGTCGTGCAGAGACACATAAACAGATGCTAATAAAAGATGGCTGCCCCCACAAAAGTAAAAACATGACTAAATATCGTTACATTAGGGAACATATTAAAATAATTAGAAAAAATAGGCCCATAATTTAAAGGCTGTGTACACATTTAAAAACTTTATATTATATATATACATATATATATATATATATATATATATATATATATATATATAAAATATATAACGTATGTGTGTGTATCAGTGTGATTGATTGATTGATTGATTGATTGATTGATTTTATTAAAAAATATTTTTACTTTTTGAGATACAGCTGCTTTGTATCCTGTATCCGTCAGGTCAGCGGGACTGACGGGATCAGTAACACGGGTCTCTGAGAGGCAGGATCTACCTGTAATCTATCACATCTAAGATAATAACTGAGCGCAGGAGCCATGTCACTGATCAGGTTAAAAAAAAATAAAAAATATAATAACTACTGAGAGCTCTACGGGCGGGGGGGGGGGGGGGGGAGTTATACTGCAAGGGGGTCTAACCATCTGACTGCAGGCAGAGGGCTCTAGGAATAATCCTCCCATCCCCATAGGGTCCTCAGTAGTTACTATACTGCAAGGGGGGGGGAGGGTTGAGCGTCTAACTGACTGGAGAGAGCTCTATTATTACTATCCCCCCATAGAGCCAGCTGCTGTCCGTTAGATGGTTAGACCCCCCCCCCCTTACTGCATAATCACCCACCTAGCGTCGGCCAATGACTAACCCCTTCCCACCACAGCCCTTTTTCAGATTTTAATTTTCGTTTTTTCCTCCCCACCTTCCAAAAGCCATAACGTCTTTATTTTTCCGTCGATATAGTCCTATGAGGGCTTGATTTTTGCGGGACGAGTTGCAGTTTTTTGTAGCAACATTTATTTTGGCATATAATGTACTAGGAAACAGGAAAAAAAAATATTTCTGGGGTAGAAAATGAAAAATACAGCGATTCCTCCATGGGTTTTTGTACGACATTTTTTTACAGGAATTCACTGTGCAATTAAAACAACATGTTAACTTTATTATGTGGGTCAATACGATTACGGCGATACCAAATATATATAGTTTTTTCTATATTTTACTACTTTTACAAGTAAAAACCTAAATGTAAAAAAGAAAATTTATTTTGTGTCGCCAAATTCCGAGAGCCATAACTTTTTTATTTTTCCATCAATTAAGTAGTATGAGGGCTTATTTTTTTGCGGGATAAGCTGTAGTTTTTAATAATACCATTTTGGTGTACATGCAACGTTTTGATCACTTTTTATTTCATTTTTTGTGGGAGATTAGGTGACCAAAAAATAGAGATTCTGGCGCTTACAATTTTTTTACGCCGTTTACCGTGCGGGTTAAATAATGATACATTGTAATAGTTCAGACTTTTAGGGACGCGGCGATACCAATTATGT
Organism: Rhinoderma darwinii; assembly: GCF_050947455.1. Lineage (NCBI taxonomy): Eukaryota > Metazoa > Chordata > Amphibia > Anura > Rhinodermatidae > Rhinoderma > Rhinoderma darwinii. Next base: position 273,842,451 of record NC_134690.1, on the reverse strand, counting down.
TTTTATTTATTTATTTTTATACTATGCTCTAGGGGGAAAATGGGAAAAGGGGGGTTTTTTGAACTTTTAATTTTTTATTTTTTTTACATAAAAAATAAACATTATTTAACTCATTTTTACTTTTTTTATTAGTCTCCCTAGGGGACTTCAACCAGCGATCGTTAGATCGCTTGCACGATATACTGCAGTAATAATGTATTGCAGTATATCGTGATTCTGACAGGCAACTATTAAGCCCTGACGGAGTCAGGGCGTAATAGGTACACAAAGATAGCAGACCTGGGGGCCTTCATTAGGCCCCCTGACAGTCATAGCAACCATTGCCACCCCGCGATTGCGTTGCGGGGGGGCGCAATGAGCTGTTAGGGCATGTTCACACGTGGCAGAATTTTTCTGCTGCAAATGTTTGTGCAGATTTGGGGCAATTACGCAACGAATCTGCACCAACATTTGCATATTTGACAGGTAGTTCAGACGTTGCAGATATCACAGCGGACTTGCCACAGATTTCAGTTTTTGCATTGCAAAGGCTGAAATCTGCAGTGAAATTCCGCTTCTTCTCCTCAAAGTCATGAGCATGCTGCGGAGGGAAAATTCTGCACCGCAGCCTGATTTCCGCACAGTTATTTTCTGCAACGTCTGAACTAACTTTCCTAAAAATGTATAGAATGAAATGTAAAAAATTCAACAGCAATTCCGACACGTGTGAATGTGCCCTTAGGGGGGTCGCCCCCCTCTTTCTAACGATTTAAATGCTGTGGTCGCTATTGACCGCAGCATTTAACGAGTTAAATGAGCGAGATCGCGCTCGAGCGCGATGCCGCTAGTTACTCTGAACTGTCGGCTGTAACAAACAGCCGACACCGGTATCGTATGGAGCGGGTTCACTCCGTGAGCCCGTTCCATACGTCCCCCACCCGACTTTGGTGTATGGATACGTCAAATGTCGGGAAGGGGTTAATGTTAGTTGGGCAGGAAGATAAACCGGCAGCCAGTACCACTAACCTCAAAGACGGTGACCGCCCTGCACTTCTCTTCCAGCTTTGTGACCAGGTCGCTGTTCTGTTACTGAATGGCGGCGCCCGCAGTGTCAGAGAGGTGTGTCCTAAACACTAGCAGACATGCTTAATGCCTGCTACCTACCACTATCCCGTCAATTCCCTGTTCCTTCTCCCCATCTCAGCAGCGGCAGTTAGCAGCGCTAGCGCGCTGAATAGTTTTATAAGACTATGTGCGGTTCGGGCTGCCATGGGCCCCCTGGGAGCCTCGGGCCCCGGGCGGCCGCCCAAAATGCCCATATGATAATCTGCCACTGGGGGCACCTAGTACTTCTGGAAGCGAGGCCAGACACATAGTACCAGGGTAACATTTTCCAGGAGAAGTTCCTCAAACTGGCAAGAAGGGAAAAAGTCAAAAGAGGTGCAAAGTCTGCTATAAGAGGGGGATAAGGTAAGACACAATATATCAATGTGACTCTTGTCCCGAAAAACCAGAGCTCTGTATGAAAGTGTTTTAAAATCTATCATACATCCCTTGATTTTCAATCTACCCCTGTTTTACTTACCCTGATGCACTCCACACAGCTTATCCCCCTCATCTTTCCCCTCTGGGCCCTGCTGTGTGCGCAAGCAGCTGTTAACAGCCACATTTAGGGTATTGCCGTACCCGGGAGAACCCACATTACAGTTTATGGGATGTATGTCTCCGGTGGTGCATGCTGGGCGCAATATATCGGATACTGAAATGGCATATATGTATAGAAAATTGCAAATCTCACTCATTCACAGCCCAATTCCAAAATGGGGTCACTGTTGGGGGATTCCTACTTTTTTGGCACCTCAACACCTCTTCAAACCTGGCATGCTGCCTAAAATATATTCTAATAAAAAAAGAGGCCCCAAAATGCACTAGGTGCTTCTTTGCTTCTGGGGCTTGTGTTTTAGTCCACAAGCACACTAGATCCACATGTGGGACATTTATAAAAACTGCAGAATCTGGACAATACATATTTAGTAGTGTTTCTCTGGTAAAATCTTCTGTGTTACAGAAAAAAAATTAGAATAAAATTGAAATTCAGCAAGAAAAATGTAATTTGCAAATTTCACCTCCACTTTGCTTTAATTCCTGTGAAATACCTAAAGGGTTTAAAAAAAAAACTTATATATAGGGCTTCATCAAGCTGCAATCTTAAT